>NC_059220.1:33985127-34257627 GCF_020615455.1 Coregonus clupeaformis
CAGCTTTCCTTTGAGATTAGTCTCCGATACCCTTGTTAGATGGCAGTCTGCACAGATCAGTTTTCCCGCTGTTTCCCCTCCTCTCTGAAAGAAAGTCCTCCTCGGCTGTTATTTTCTACTTCTGGAGCCCTGTTACACAACTGATATAAATCAGGGTAAAAGCGTTTGTTTACTGTGATGAGAGAGAGAGAGAGGGAGGGAGAGACAGCGAGAGACAGAGTGAGAGGGAGTGCAGCTCAGCGCTGTGGTAAATCAGCGTTTGTTTACTGTGAAAAGAGAGAGAGACAGAGAGGGAGAGACAGAGAGAGACTGAGGGAGTGCAGCTCAGCGCTGTGGTAAATGCCAAGGATGATGAGGTCGGTCAGGCTGGCAGCGCTGTTGTTATTAAGGCAGCAGTCGTCTTCGCATGGCATCATCACAAACTCTGACAAACGCAGTAAGACCCAGTAATGCATGCTTTAGAGACTTGCTCCTCGGAATCCCGCTATGTTTCACCGGGAAATTAGATTCACATGTTATCTTTGAGAACATCCTCCCTCATCGCCCTGATGCCAGCGTCGGGAGTAGGTAAGGGCCAGGTGCCCCACTGTGCTGTTGTTAAAGCAATGAGCAAACTTAGGCTTAGGGATGTTGTACAAAACATTTTACTTTGTGGCTAGACGGGTACTTCTGAAGCTAAGTCGACAAAACACATTCAGAAAACACATTCTTTGTTTTTCAAGTTTGTTCGGCAGTATGGTACTGTCTTCTAACAATTCGCTAATGGGCCTAGAGTAGCCTACAATATTGTGCAACTTCAACTTGTGCGGTCAGCAAACATAAAAGTTACTTTCAAAGAAAGGATACAGAAAAATAAGAACAAGACGTGTTTGACCTCACTATGGCACATACAGTACAGTAAACATGCACTCGCACCATTTCATAAGTAACCTGCTACAGCCAGGTTCTCTGTCTATTTGCTGAGCCTTGTATGTCTATGATTCTTTCATGAGCTGTGTGCTGGCTGCCCTTTCGTACGCGTGCCTCTCATTGAGCACTTAATCAATAGCCGTCATCTCCAAGTCATCTTCCAAAGTAGCCCCACATTCTGAGTCTGCCCCATAATCCATCACCATAGGGTTATTTGAATTTGTATTACACGCTAAGAGGATCTTCTTTACCATCAGACAACTTAAAGGATTGTTTAAGGACCTTCAGTACGTAGTTTCATAAGCACAAGACCTGCTTTATAAAAATCTATACAATACAGCCTGAGGTCCTGAGGCGGCCTGGTAACAGAGGAAAGAGGACGTGTGGAGAATCCTAGTGTTCCCACCTAGTTCTCCCACCCAAAGGCAATTTCAGTGTCTCGATTTTTCTGATTGTTTTGTAAAATCGTTTTTTATTGGTGTTTTTCTCCAGCTCCTGTCTGTATTTGCTTTCGGTCGACAAAGTCGACAAAGGTAATTTATGGCATTTTCCCCTTGGAGGAGAGTGTTTATAAGGTGTTTCTAAAGCTGACCTACTCCAGACTGTAGAGAAAGCAAGTAGACTGGTGGAGTGAGTGCACTGGTGGCTTGTGATTGTACTTTGTGAGTTTATCTGAAGTAAACACTAATTGTATTCTCTGGGCAAGGTCTGTAAAGGCATTCTTCCAAGTGATTGTTCTGTGTAGTTTGTGAGTTTATCTGAAAGAGCACTGATAGCATTGGAGACGCAATGCCTGCATACAGTCTATTTGAGTGAATATTTTGTTTTCAATGCACTCTCAGTTCTCTACAACACAGCAGTCTCAGCAGATATACATGTGCACTGATCCGTCGACCCGACACAGTTAAAGAAAACTGTTTTCGAGAATAGATTTTTGAAAGAGTAATTGGAGGTCAATGGAAACAAATGCTCAAATAGTCATTGGTGAGTTGCGCCGCCAACTCTACAGAACCTAACCCTACAGAGAGCAGAGTAGAGGAACAGCCATACAGGCTGCCTGTCAATCAGCCAGCGTTTCGCCTGCATCGCCCCTTAATTTAATCACTGTTTAATTACTGCCGTCCCCGGAGGGGTCGTTCTGCTGGGTTCGGTTACTGAGCTTTTCCCTCTTCCTCTCTTCCCTCTCTTCATCTCCTCCGTCTCTCGGCGCGTATTTAGCCCTCGGACACTCTCTGAAGCAGGCCACTCGTTCTTGAAAGCCTCAGCAGTATTTCAACCTTACCTCAGGGCCTCAGCACATCTGCTGATGATAATGTCAAGGGCAAGCACATATGCATATATGTGATGAGAGTTGCCTGCGGTAGTGTAGAGGAGACACAACTTCAGCTAGCCCAGCGAGCACATGCAGGGAAAAGCTTGGAAAGATCTTGTAACAGCTCCACCACTTCCACTTCTACCTTCTCCCCCCCCCCCTTTTCCACTCAAAATCAAATCAAATCAAATTCTACTACCATTCTCACATGTGAGGATGATGTACTCCGTGAGCTTGGCAAATAATCAACTTACAATAAATGCTGGAAGGCCAAGGTGGGGGATGGGTGAGGGGAACAGGTTCCAGGGGAGAACGACTGGCCCCTCTCATTGAAGCCATGGAAGTTCAAGGCCGACCGCAGTACTGCAGGCATTGTTAGCAGAAAACAGGATCCCACATTATAATGAATGGGAAAATGACAATCTTCGTGATCAATCTTCGTGTAAATAAAAAACAGTTTTTGAAGACAATCATGGTACCAATAATTGCTTCTAATAAACCAGATGTATGTCCTTGAACCGCTTATTTTAAAATCGCACACGGAAGAAGTTTTAAAGATAATTTAGTTGCTAAGGCAGCCTGCAGTCTCCCGGTCGACCTTCAACTTGAGTTACTCAATGAGAGGGGGCAGCACTGAGCTAGCTTGCAACATCACTTCCTGGAGTAGCTCAACCTGCGTATGTTATGTCTCCATGAGACGTCATCTTAACTGACTTAATTTGGCTACAATGCGCTATTGAGTCTTCACATAGGAATGAATGGTGTCACATGATCGATGGCTTTGTCCATTCATATATTAAGTCATTGACATGTTCATGTACCGGTACTGTATAATATGACCATATCTACACCAAACGCAGTGCACATGTTGCAGCTGGATTAACAGCTCTACAGCGGTATCGTACATACACGGCCATGGCGCCCGGGGAATAACTCACGTTTATCTATTAAACTACAGCAATCAATATAAATGTAGCATGGTAATGGTCATGCAGTGGATGTCTAACTCTCCTCCTGCTGCTGCGGTAGTAAACTAGACGCTCCCCACAGGCTCAGAGGGAACACTATGGGCCTCTACTGAGGATTACTACAGGGATACACACGGACAAACGAGGCTGTTAAGAGAGCGTCATTTGTAAGTAGAAGTGCCTGTGAGTGTGTATTCCTCCTTAGACCTAGGGAAGGCAGCAGGGGGACATTAGAGTGTGTTAAGGATGTAAATGAGACAAACAGAGTGAACGCATTGAGGGTTGTGTGTGTGTGTCTGAGTGACAGATAGATGAGATGCGGAGAGGGACTGTGATGATGACTATCACGCAGTGTGTGTGTGTTTGTGTAAACAGGTTTATTCATTTTAATTTAATTTAATTATTTTGGGTTTCTTAGTATGGATGGATATGTTGTCAGAACATTGAAGCCTCAGTGTTTTCCCATGTTTCATACCGGATGCATACCGACACACAACGCAAACAACTGCAGTGCTATTCTGTGAATCATTTCACCAGTTTTCCTAGTGGATTCATTTATTTTGATAACGATGCGAGAAAATAAGTGAGTTATGTTAATAATCAGCTACATGTGTTAGAACCCCATTCCAATCTAATTGACATCCATTAAGTCATTGTACATTTACAACGGCGAGGCCCACTGTATTAATTCCCCCAAGAACCCAAATTGTCTCCAGAATAGTGCAAAGCCTAATCCCGTTAGCCCAGTGAGCCAAAGGCTTTGTTTATGAAACCAAATGCCTAGCCAGGGAGGGAAGTCCCTTAATGCAATTGACGACCTGCTGTCCCTGACGTTAACAAAGATGGAACATGTACAGGAAATTAAACCCTCACTTTCCTATTGTAATGCGAGCTTATCCATCAGGCCATTGTTTAACCCACGCAATCAGATCAAACGATCAAATTGAAGCTCAATCAGGCTCACGTGCCACGCCATCTCTGCAGCCCGCCACCATCACTCCTCTAAACGGACGGGAAACAGAATGGGATTGAAATAAAGACTCTATATGTTAATGGTGAGGAGGGTTAGAGCTCCCTGGTGCTCTGCATTCTACCGAGAGGAAGATGAGAGACCGGTTAGAGGTTGCAGAGCTTATGCAATATAAACATGAAGACTTCATTTTGAATGCTTTACAAAGTGCATGACCAACATTTAACATTTAACATTAAGCGGAAAATGTGGCACCCACCGCACAGTATGATTTGGAGAGTGGCCACAAGAGGGGAGTAGCTACACAGAGGACGGACCAAGGCCAGACAAAGCAGCCCACCAAGAGGTTACAGACAGCTGGGATAGGAGGAAGAAATATGAAGAGCTAAAATACATTATCATTCATTTCAGTGCTCTTTGTGATTACTGAGTTTTTTGTGCGTCTCCTTTAAGAGTCTATCATGTCTAATATAGATGGTGGAAAAAGGCAACGCAACATTGGATGGTATGGGCTTTTATAGGTAATAAGGATCCTGATCAAAGGTTCACATTACTCAGATGTAGCCAGGTTGCACTCAAGAGGTGGAACAAGTGCTCTCTAGCCCCATGCAGCTCACTAAATGGCCAGATCAGCTAATCAGAATTCAGCTGGAATATGAAGTTAGTTTAGAGTAATTGAAGACAGATTTCAGGGTATCCATCTGGATACCTACCCCACTCAGGCTCTTTGCCGTAATTTATGGTGAATCTTAATACTGTTTTTTTTATTTTTATATAATATGTATAATAGCTGGCTTCCTTAAAATGAAGTCTAAAAGAGCCTCGGATACATTGGGAAATATCTGAAGTACACTATCCATTTACTTTCTCCCTCTCCAAGGGTCAGGCATGGTGGAGCTTGATGTAGTCATATTCATGAAAAACTGTGCATGAGGGACATTAACAGCATCTGCTCATGTTAAGTAGTGTGCAAGCCAATTACACAAGTCCCATCCTTTTCTAGATGGGAAGATACATATGGAGCTACTTGACCTCATCATCATAATCAATTAAATGTACTCCTGAAAAAGATTGATTAAAGGGGGTAGTATTTGTCAAATTAATAGTACAGTATTAGGGCCCCACTAGGAAGTAAAACCACTTATTAATGAAATATGACATCTCAGAGTGTGTTAGATAACAAAACAAGACCATGATTTTTTGGATTTTCACGAAATGTCATCAATAGAAGGCCAAAATGTCGCCAATATTTCAACTTCAATTAATGATTTCTCAATTATGTTTAAGACACAAATGTCAAATATATGTCAACAATCCTTCCTCCAAAGGACACTTGTTTTGTTGTAGTTTCGTGATGAATCACCCAATAAGTGTTTTGTATTATCTAACACACTCTGAGATGTTATATTTAATTAATCAGTGGTTTTCTCCATCTGGAGTGGCTTTCTTCCTAGTGAGGCCCTACTAGTTTGTGAGGAATCATTTGAAAGAATGCAATGCACTGGAGATTTCTAAAGAGAAATGTAGCTGTTCTATACTGTATGTGTTTATTTACAAACAGCATATGAAGTGCGTGTATGAGGCCTCGCTCATTCAATGTTCATATGCCCACTATTAAAATCAATGAGGCAGTAATTCTGACAATCAATAAGCATTAGTTAAGTGGCTGGCTTGGTTCTGTCAGTAGTACTGTTGTGCACGTTGATCAAACTGCATCATCATAATGAGCTTTCACTGTTTCACGATTATGTCTCAACGTCATCTTATCTCCCTTAACAAAATCTATTTTCAATCCAACATCATGTTCAGTCTTTACCCCGATGGCACCATTCAGTCTTCATCCTCTCAAAACGTGTTAATATCTTACAATAGCCTATAGTGCAAACATCAGGCATATCGTCAATATGGCACACAGCAGCATGAATGGTGTTATTTCCCCTAGGACTTAAAATCGGACGTTGTAATGATCCCCCGGGGACTTATTTAGCAGAAGGACCTCCAAGCTGACAGTACTGTAACCAAAGTAGCCTTATTGACTGTCACACTGCCTAACAGACAAAAAAAACACCCAACGTCAAACTACCTTCCTATCACCCTCATACAGTGTGACATCAGGATATTTAGAGAAATTATCAATCTAAAAGCTGTCATCAGACCCAGAGATCACGTTTAAGGTGTGATTACTGTCCCAGATGTCAGTAATGATGGAGTCGACACGGAAGAGAGCATGATGATTATTAGTCCCCGAAGCCTGGAAGATATATGTTCCTTTTTTTAACTTCTCTCATTCCGGGATGCGTCTTCACTCTCCACTGCTTTGCTATGCCTGGCTGCTTCCAGCGTGTTACCCTGTAAAGAGCCTCCCTGCGACAGACAGGTGTCTGGTTCCTATTCCCAACAGGAGACGTGTCCTACTACTACTAGATGCAGATTGCATGTGGAGATCGCCGCTTGAGCAAAATGAGAGTGGTTTTGGAAATAACGGTGCAGAGGCCTTTAGAGATTGCATTCCACGAAGAAACGATACAACAGCGAAATAATGATTGCTATAATGATAGATCCCTAGTAACCAGACATTTTTCATAGATAGAAACATGGACTTTTGGCCTGATTTGAGAAGAGAGAAGTTGTCCATATAATATACAGTATGATGTCTCAGACAATTTGGAGATGTTTTATTCTAAATTGCTGCATGGATGCTTTGGATGCTTTAAGCCGGGTGTACACTACATGATTTTGGCCATGATTTAGCTGTCCCAGACAAGTTTTTGAGCTCGGAGACAAAATCCCCATGTTGTTGCCTAGTCGGGGCGCGCAGCCTTCACCGACACTCGTTTAATGTGAGCTAGGCAGAGACGCAATCTGAGGGCTACTGATCCCGTCTTTGAGCAGTCCCGATATTTTCAAACATGTTTGATTTTATCAGCACAAAATCTGCACATCTCTTGTAGTGTGAGATGTGCAACGACAAGTTTTGAGAACAGTGTTTAGCAATAGCCAACGAGAGCTTACTAGAGAAGAAGCCAGTGCGATGATGACGTTGTATCGCGTCAGAATGTGTTATGTGTAGACTCAAACAGGAGCGATGACTAGGCTACTACTAGTAGCGTTTGTACTTGCCTTTAACCAAAGCCAAAGTGTCAAATCAAATACAATTGTATTGTCACAGCTCTGAAGTTCGCAAGCAATGTTATTCAATTCAAAATGTGTTAACTAAATATTTCAACTCTGTTTGGCAAGCGTGAATGTCTGACTGAAAACATTTATGCGGCTGCTTTGAGCCACAACTCGTTCTAGCTACGTTAATCTAATCACATCATAACATCATTGTTTTTGCGAGATCATCCAATTGATGACAGATGTTCATGTAAATATTCTAAAATCTTCATAAAAACAATATGCCATTTCAGAGTTTCCTTTAGGAAGATTTGCCACTGGACAATATGATAGGGAAGATTTAAATTTAACGGACATTTAACAGATATCCATATGCATTCAGGTCTGACCTGGCGCAGCCAGCGCCATCAGTAAACAAGGAATGTTGGCCAAATGAGCTATATCAAATTACAAAAACACTATTCATTGTGTTTTGGTGTGTCGCATATACAAAACCTTCTAGCCTATTTTTTGTATTAGTTTTAGGTTACTTTCCTACAATAATAATTGTCCACCTCACGGTTCAGCTGTCAGAGATTTGAGCACTGAATGTATTAGCCTATGCATGGGCCTATAGGCTTAGGTGTTCACTATATGATAGGGTTGGGCAGTTTCCAAATTTTCATATCATTATACCGTCCTTCTCTCATTCCGGGATTTACGGTATTACCGGTTTAGTACACAAGGGGGGTGCCAAAAAAAAGCAAAAAATACCATTGGGCATCTGTTACCAGAGTGCTAACAAAATTAGCACAAGTAATAGTGAATTTCCATGGAGGCCGGCTTGCTAAATATGCTAAGGAGCGGAAACGAATTGCAAATTTTGTTGTTGTTGAGTTTGGTCATTTACAAGCGAATGTGAACGAGATACATTGTGCAAATGAACAAAGTTTTGATGCATGCTTGTCTGCTCTGAAGCAGCATGTGTACACTCTGTGTCTTTCTGGAATCCCTAGGGCAAAGGGCCTGCCTGCTCTTCTTGGAGAAGATGGGTGAGGAGCAGACGGGCTGAGAACGGAGGAGAAAATTGCAAGGAAATCAAAAGATAGCAGTGGCAGCTGTACAGATAACTCATCCAAAGGGCGTTCACTTCTCAAACACGGCAGAAAGCTTACACAATATGATGGCCCGTCACCTTATTAATTCAGTAACTTTCTTAGATAACTAGCAAGTTTAACTTAGTGTTCGCGTTAACGCAGAATTCTTCATAAGATTGGAATCACCAAGACACGTAAGAAATCTCTTGCTGCATTTTGTAAACGCAGATCTTAAATGCTTCTTATTGTAATTTCTGCTCTGCATCAGACTAATTTTGTGCTGCCGTTGCATTTCTCCACTCAGAATTCACGAACCGGCATTCTATCAGCAGACAGTGCTTTGACAGATGTTTAGCTTTTTTCTCCCCGGTACTTTTCTTGGTGTAGCCAGCCTACTTTTCGGTAAAATTCAAGATTAACTTGAAGCAAAACATTAGGAAATGTAGCTGGCCATGCATTGTTTTTGCAAAAAAACACCTTGCTTTTTCATTGTAAGCTCATTTACTTGTGTGGCTGCCAGCCAAATAGTGTTTCTGTTATCATCTGACGAAAATAAAGCTATTTTCCGGTGAATGTGTTGCACCAATGTATTTTCTGTGGAGGAAAACTATAGTTGCACGCCCCTGATCACTCTATTGAAGCAAAAAAACACTGTTGACTTTCAATATAAAACGCACCCCTGTCAATACACAGCTGGACTCACCTGCTCCCGCTTTCCCCCATTCTGTTATTTACAAACAAAAACGTGACTGGCTCAACTGTTCTGGGAAACTATGGTAAGCTTCATAATGTAAAATAATGTGACAGGTGAAATGAAGAACGTGATCTGATTTATCTCCTAAAGTATTGCACAAGTTGACTGCAGGTATTTACTTAAAAAATAGCTACAAATATAAAAATTTATTGAAGAAATGTAAGAAATAGTTTCAACGGTATTGATGGTATTGAAAAACCATCACATGGCTATTACCAAATACCCCGGTATACGGTATATATGGTATACCGCCCAAGCCTACTGTATGATATATATAGTATATACAGTGCATTCAGAAAGTATTCAGACTCCTTGACCTTTTCCACATTTTGATACGTTACAGTCTTAATCTAACACACAATACCCCATAATGAGAAAGCAAAAACAGGTTTTTAGAAATATCTTATTTACATAATTATTCAGACCCTTTGCTATGAGACTCGAAATTGAGCTCAGGTGCATCCTGTTTCCATTGATCATCTTCAGATATTTATACAACATGAATGGAGTCCACCTGTGGTAAATTCAATTGATTGGACATGATTTGGAAAGGCACACACCTGTTTATATAATGTCCCACAGTTGACAGTGCTTGTCAGAGCAAAAACCAAGCCATGAGGTCAAAGGAATTGTCCGTAGAGCTCCGAGACAGGAATTGTCGAGGCACAGATCTGGGGAAGGGTACCAAAACATGTCTGCATCATTGAAGGTCCCCAAGAACACAGTGGCCTCCATTATTCTTAAATGGAAGAAGTTTGGAACCACCAAGACTCTTCCTAGAACTGGCTGCCTGGCCAAACTGAGCAATCGGGGGAGAAGGGCCTTGGTAAGGGAGGTGACCAAGAACCCAATGGTCACTCTGACAGAGCTCCAGAGTTCCTCTGTGGAGATGGGAGAACCTTCCAGAAGGACAACCATCTCTGCAGCACTCCACCAATCAGGCCGTTATGGTAGAGTGGCCAGATGGAAGCCACTCCTCAGTAAAAGGCACATGACAGCCCACTTGGAGTTTGCCAAAAGGCACCTAAAGGACTCTCAGACCATGAGAAACAAGATTATTTGGTCTGATGAAACCAAGATTGAACTCTTTGGCCTGAATGCCAATCGTCACTTCTGGAGGAAACCTGGCACCATCCCTACGGTGAAGCATGGTGGTGGCAGCATCATGCTGTGGAGATGTTTTTCAGCGGCAGGGACTGGGCGACTAGTCAGGGAAAGATGAACGGAGCAAAGTACAGCGAGATCCTTGATGTAAACCTGCTCCAGAGTGCTCAGGACCTCAGACTGGGGCGAAGGTTCACCTTCCAACAGGACAACGACCCTAAGCACACAGCCAAGACAACGCAGGAGTGGCTTCAGGACAAGTCTCTGAATGTCTTTGAGTGGCCCAGCCAGAGCCCGGACTTGAACCCAATCTAACATCTCTGCAGAGACCTGAAAATAGCTGTGCAGCAATGCTCCCCATCCAACCTGACAGAGCTTGAGAGGATCTGCAGAGAATAATGGGAGAAACTCCCCAAATGCAGGTGTGCCAAGCTTGTGGCGTCATACCCAAGAAGACTCGAGGCTGTAATCGTTGCCAAAGGTGCATCAACAAAGTACTGAGTAAAGGGTCTGAATACTTATGTAAATGTCATATTCAGATTTTAATTTTTAATAAATGTGCAAAAATGTATAAAAAACAGTTTTTCCTCTGTTATTATGGGGTATTGTGTCTAGATTGATGAGGAAAAAAAACAATTTAATCAATTTTAGAAAAAGGCTGTAACGTAACAAAATGTGGAAAAAGTCAAGGGGTCTAACATACATGCATACTTTCCAAATGCATGTATATAGCCTGTAAAAGAAGAGAATCTTAGACCTAATCCCAGAGAGATAGAGATAACACAGACATGCATTTCTTTATGCCAGATGGCTAATGTGTCTGCTATACAGATATAGACGTACAGAAGGAGGCTATTTCGTTAACTTTCGATCCGGAAATGTTGTATAAAGATAAGCATTATATTGTTATATAATAGGAGTAACTCTGGTAGGCCTGAAACAGACTTCCTTACCTCAAGATCGACTGTCGGAGTCAGTTGGAGTGCCGGGGTGCACTGCCTTCATATGTAGGCTTGCAATAGCTAAAGCTTAATAATAGCCACACCATACAAAACCTTCACAAACGTTTCTAAACTTTATTAGGGTAATATCAAAAGTAAGTCAAGCCATTGTTTATAGGGAAAATACTAGCAGAAAAGTGAATTTAAATCCTGGAAAAAACTCACTACCCTCCCCTGTGCCCAATAAAAACCACACAACCCTCCCCAAAGCAAAAAAAGAAGTTTGGCAGCCCTCCCCTATTTTGGACCACACCTCCTCCCCAGTAAATTTTGATCTGTCCCTAAGAAGCTATTTTTGACCATTTTAATTGAAAACAATCACAGTACCCAGAATTGATACCCAGAATTGATTTGATATCGAGATCAAAATGGCTACATTGGCAGAGCCTAACAGTTTTGATAGAGTTTGGAAGACTGCTGCAAAGTATTTTGAGTAATTTCTGACTGCTTTGTTTCAACGTTCATGTTGATTTGGCACAAATCTATTAATTTGGCTGTACATAATCACTAGCTTATTTGATTGGCAATGTGAAAGAGATGCTTACACATACGTTTCCTAGTACATTGAAAAGAAATTTTCTTATAGGCATGTGTAATAGTGGGGTTAACCTCAGGGTATGGTAATGTAATTAGCATGGGAAGTCATTCCACCTCCATCACACAATGGTGATAGAAATATAGGAAACTGATTAGGTAGGGAAAAGCCTTTTGTTCATTTTTATTTCATACACCGTATGAAATAGTAATCTGACCGATAGTTCACAATGGCTGATAGAACCCAATCGTCCTACTTCCATAGAATCCTTTTTAGTCCATATGCTTAATTTCAAAAGAATAATTGATGGTGAATGCCTGAAAATGTATAGGCCTAGCCCATTTCCAAAATACATTTGCACTATTAAAAGCTTAAGGATGGAAATATGGGCGACAGTGTGAACCTTTTCCTCTCAGATATCTTAAATCAGCCCAATAAATCTAGTGTAATGTGATGCATATTACGCATTGACTGTATACAGTGCCTTCAGAAAGTATTCATACCCTTTGACTTAATCCACATTTTGTTGTGTTACAGCCTGAATTCAAAATGGATTAAATAAAACAAATTCTCACCCATCTACACACAATACCCAATAATGACAATGTGAATTTATTGAAAATGAAATACAGAAATTGTAAAATAATAGTGAAGACATCAAAACTATGAAATAACACATGTAGTAACCAAAAAAGTGTTAAACAAATCAAAATATATTTTATATTTCAGATTCTTCAAAGTAGCCACCATTTGTCTCTTTGCACACTCTTGGCTTTCTCTCAACCAGCTTCATGAGGAATGCTTTTCGAACAGTCTTGAAGGAGTTCCCACATATGCTGAGCACTTGTTGGCTGCTTTTCCTTCACTCTGCGGTCCAACACATCCCAAACCATCTCAATTGGGTTGAGGTTGGGTGATTGTGGAGGCCAGGTCATCTGATGCCGCTCTCCATCACTCTCCTCCTTGGTCAAATAGCCCTTACACAGCCTGGAGGTGTGTTTTGGGTCATTGTCCTGTTGAAAACAAATGATAGTCCCACTAAGTGCAAACCAGATGGGATGGCGTATCGCTGCAGAATGCTGTGGTAGCCATGCTGGTTAAGTGTGCCTTGAATTCTAAATAAATCACTAACTGTGTCACCAGTAAAGCACCTCCTCCATGCTTCACAACACAACTGATTGGCTCAAACGCATTGAGAAGGAAATAAATTCCACAAATTAACTTTTAACAAGGCACACCTGTTAATTGAAATGCATTCCAGGTGACTACCTCATGAAGCTGGTTGAGAGAATGCCAAGAGTGTGCAAAGCTGTCATCAAGGCAAAGGGTGGCTACTTTGAAGAATCTCAAATATAACATACATTTTGATTTGTTTAACACTTTTATGTTACTACATTTCATAGTTTTGATGTCTTCACTATTATTCTACAATGTAGAAAATAGTCAAAATAAAGAAAAACCCTGGAATGAGTAGGTGTGTCCAAACTTTTGACTGGTACTGTAAGTATTCACACCCCTTTGCCATGACACTCCAAATTGAGCTCAGGTGCATCCAATTTCCTGTGATCATCCTTGAGATCTCGCTACCACTTGATTGGAGTCCACCTGCGGCCAATTCAGTTGATTGGACATGATTTAGTAAGAAACACAACTGTCTATATAAGGTCCCACAGTTGACAGTGCATGTCAAAGCAGAAACTATACCATGGTCTAAGGAACTGGCCGCAGAGCGTCGAGCTATAATTTTATTGAGGCATAAATCTGGGGAAAGGTATAAAACAATTTCTAGAGTGTTGAAAGTTTCCAAGAGCGCAGTGGTCTCCATCATTGGGAAATTGAAAAAGTATGGAACTACCCAGACTCTGCCTAACATCTCCAAATCCAGATGTGACAAGCTGATACAGACATACCCACGTCGAGTCAAAGCTATAATTGGTGCCAAAGGTGCTTCTACAAAGTATTGACTACTGGGGTGTGAATACTTATGTAAATTATTTGCAAACATTTCTAAAAATATGTTTTGTTTTCACTTTGTCATAATGGGGTATTGCGTGTTAATGGGTGAGGGGAAGATAATCGATTTAATCGATTTTGAATTCAGGCTGTAACACAACAAAATGTGGAAAAGTCAAGAGGTATGAATCTTTTCTGAAGGTACTGTGTAACTGTCAAATAAAATGGCATGCTTTTAGAGCAGAATCAAATCAAATGTAATCTGTGTGTTTGACCGCTGTGTGGAATTGATTGAAACCCATGCATTAGACATTTTAAAGGTCCAACGGAGCCGTTTTTATCACAATAGCAAATTATTTCTGGGCAACAATTAAGTACTTTTCGGCCAAAACTCCAATCCACCAAAACAGTCTTTACAAATAGTTCTCACACTAAAAATCAGTTTCACAGTATTATTCCAACCTGGAAATATTTACTGAACAAAAATCTAAACACAACATGAAACAATTTCAAAGATTTTACCTAGTTACAGTTCATATAAGTCAAATCAGTCAATTGAAAAAAGTGAATTAGGCCCTAATCGATGGGTTTCACATGACTGGCAATACAGATATGCATCTGTTGGTCATAGATGCCTTAAAATAAAAGGTAGGGGTGTGGATCAGAAACCAGTTAGTATCTGGTGTGACCACCATTTGCCTCATGCTGCACGACACATCTCCTTCGCATAGAGTTGATCAGGCAGTTGATTTTGGCCTGTGGAATGTTGTCCCACTCCTCTTCAATGGCTGTGCGAAGGTTGCTGGATATTGGCGGGAACTGGAACACGCTGTCGTACACGTCGATCCAGAGCATCCCAAACATGCTCAATTGGTGACATGTCTGGTGAGTATGCAGGCCATGGAAAAACTGGGACATTTTCAGCTTACAGGAATTGTGTACAGATCCTTGCGACATTGGGGTGTGCATTATCATGCTGAAACATGAGGTGCTGGTGGCGGATGAATGGCACGACAACGGGCCTCAGGATCTCGTCACGGTATCTCTGTGCATTCAAATTGCCATCCATAAAATGCAATTGTGTTCATTGTCCGTAGCTTATACCTGCCCATACCATAACCCTACCACCTCCATGGGGCACTCTGTTCACAACGTTGACATCAGCAAACTGCTCGCCCACACGACCGCATACACGTGGTCTGCGGTTGTGAGGCCGGTTGGACGTACTGCCAAATTCTCTAAAACAACGTTGGAGGAGGCTTATGGTAGAGAAATTCTCTGGCAACAGCTCTGGTGGACATTCCTGCAGTCAGCATGCCAATTGCACGCTCGCTCAAAACATGAGACATCTGTGGCATTGTGTTGTGTGACAATACTGCACATTTTAGAGGGGCCATTTATTGTCCCCAGCACAAGGTGCACCTGTGTAATGATTATGCTGTTTTCATCAGATTCTTGAGAGCCACAGCTGTCAGGTGGATGGATCATCTTGGCAAAGGGATCTTTTATTTTAGCTCATGAAACATGGGATCAACACGTTACATGTTGCATTTATATTTTTGTTCCGTGTATATAAAACACAGGAAAATCATGTTTTTGACTGCACTGGTCCTTTAAGATCCTCCACTTTAAATATAGTCTTTACATTTGCTAAGTAGCTAACACAGCTTCTCTGTTTTTAAGATTTTTTTGTTTTGAAATATATTCAGCAGGCATAAAATCTCACAAGCACATTATAAGTACATTCTATATAGAAAAGTATGTGGACACCCCTTCAAATTAGTGAATGCGGCTATTTCAGCCACACCCGTTGCTGACAGGTGTATAAAATCCAGCACACCGCCATGCAATTTCCCTAGACTAACATTGGCAGTAGAATTGCCTCATTGAAGGCTAAGTGACTTTCAAAGTGGCACCGTCACAGGATGCCACCTTTCCAACAAGTCAGTTCGTCAAATTTCTGCCAAGCTAGAGCTGCCCCGGTCAACTGTAAGTGCTGTCATTGTGAAAGGGAAACCTCTAGGAGCAACAACGGCTCAGCCGCAAAGTGGTAGGCCACACAAGCTCACAGAAGGCGACCGGCGAGTGCTGTAGTGTGTAGCGCGTAAAAATCATCTGTCCTCGGGTGCAACACTCACTACCGAGTTCCAAACTGCCTCTGGAAGTAACGTCAGCACAAGAACTGTTCGTCTGGTGCTTCATGAAATGGGTATCGAAGGCCGAGCAGCCGCATACAAGTCTAAGATCACCATGCGCAATGCCAAGCGTCAGCTGGAGTGGTGTAAAGCTCTCCACCATTGGACTCTGGAGCGATGAATCACGCTTCACCATCTGGCAGTCCGATGGACAAATCTGGGTTTGGCGCATGCCAGAGAATGCTACCTGCCCCAATGCATAGTGCCAACTGTAAAGTTTGGTGGAGGAGGAATAATGGTCTTTGGCTGTTTTTCATGGTTCGGGCTAAGCCCCTTAGTTCCAGGGAAGGGAAATCTTAACACTACAGTATACAACGACATTCTAGGAAGATTCTGTGCTTCCAACTTTGTGGCAACAGTTTTGGGAAGGCCATTTGCTGTTTCAGCATGACAATGCCCCGTGCACAAAGCGAGGTCCATATAGAAATGGTTTGTTGAGATCGGTGTGGAGGAACTCCGACTGCGAGCCAGGCCTAATCGCCCAACATCAGTGCCCGACCTCACTAATGCTCTTGTGGCTGAATGGAAACAAGTCTCCCCGCAGCAATGTTCCAACATCTAGTGGAAAACCTTCCCATATGAGTGGAGGCTGTTATAGCAGCAAAGGGGGGACCAACTCCATATTAATGCCCATGATTTTGGAATGAGATGTTCGATGAGCAGGTGTACACATGCTTTTGGTCATGTAGTGTAAGTCAATCAAATCAATCAAATATATTTATAAAGCCCTTTTTACATCAGCAGATGTCAAAGTGCTATACAGAAATCCAGCCTAAAACCCCAAACAGCAAAATGCAGATGTAGAAGCACGGTGGCTAGGAAAAACTCCCTAGAAAGGCAGGAACCTAGGAAGAAACCTAGAGAGGAACCAGGCTCTGAGGGGTGGCCAGTCCTCTTCTGGCTGTGCCGGGTGGAGATTATAAGAGTACATGGCCATTAAGGCCAGATTGTTCTTCAAGATGTTCAAACCTTCATAGATGACCAGCAGGGTCAAATAATAATCATAGTGGTTGTAGAGGTTGCAACAGGTCAGTAACTCAGGAGTAAATGTCTGGCTTTTCATAGCTGATCATTCAAAGGTAGAGAGAGGTAGAGAGAGAGAGAGCGAGAGAGAACACACATCACACCAGGTCCGGGACAAGGTAACACGTCCGGTGAACAGGTTAGGGTTCCATAGCTGCAGGCAGAACAGTTGAAACTGGAGCAGCAGCACGACCAGGTGGACTGGGGACAGCAAGGAGTCGTCAGGCCAGGTAGTCCTAAGGCATGTTCCTACGACTCAGGTCCTCCGGGAGGGAGAGAGAGAAAATTAGAGGGAGCATACTTAAATTCACACAGGACACCAGATAAGACAGGAGAATTACACCAGATATAACAGACTGACCCTAGCCCCCCGGCACATAGACTGCAGCATAGATTCTGGAGGCTGAGACAGGGGTGGGGTTTGGGGACACTGTGGCCCCGTCCTGCGATACCCCCGGATAGGGCCAACCAGGCAGGATATAACCCCACCCACTTCGCAAAAGCACAGCCCCCACACCACTAGAGGGATATCAACAGACCACCATCTTACTACCCTGAGACAAGGCTGAGAATAGCCCACAAAGATCTCCTCCACAGCACAAGCCTGAGGGGGCGCAAAACCGGTCAGGAAGTTCACGTCAATGACTCAACCCACTCAAGTGATGCACCCCTCCTAGGGATGGCATGGAAGAGCACTAGTAAGCCAGTGACTCAGCCCCCGTAATAGGGTCAGAGGCAGAGAATCCCAGTTTAGAGAGGGGAGCCGGCCAGGCAGAGACAGCAAGGGCCGTTCGTCGCTCCAGTGCCTTGCCATTCTCCTACTGAAGAGATGAGTCTTCAGTAAAGACTTAAAGGTTGAGACCGAGTCTGCGTCTCTCACATGGATAGGCAGACCATTCAAATAAAATGTAGCTCTATAGGAGAAAACCCTTCTTCCAGCTGTTTGCTTAGAAATTCTAGGGACAATAAGGAGGCCAGCATCTTGTGACCATAGCGTACTTTTTTTGTACGGCAGGACCAAATCAGAGTGATTGGTCGGAGCAAGCCCATGTAATGGTTTGTACGTTAGCAGTAAAACCTTGAAATCAGCCCTACCCTTAACAGGAAGCCAGAAACTTTTTCTCCAAAAATGATGCAGAAAAGCTAATCTATGCTTTTGTCACTTCGACATTAGACTACTGCAATGTTCTACTCTCTGGCTACCCGGATAAAGCACTAAATAAACTTCTGTTAGTGCTAAACACGGCTGCTAGCACTGGAGTGATATGCATTTTTTCTTATTTCTAGTCAACATTCTAGCAGCCGTGTTTAGCACTAATATATGTTTATTTCGTGCTTTATCCTGGTAGCCGGAGAGTAGAGCACTGCAGTAGTTTAATGTCGAAGTGACAAAAGCAGGCCCTTCTCCCCCAATTGATCAATTTGGCCGGGCAGCCAGCTCTAGGAACAGTCTTGGTGGTTCCAAACTTCTTCCATTTAAGAATGATGGAGGCCGCTGTGTTCTTGGGGATATTCAATGCTGCAGACATTTTTTGGTACCCTTCCCCAGATCTGTGCCTCGAAACAATCATATCTCGTAGCTCTACGGACAATTCCTTCAACCTCATGGCTTGGTTTTTGCTCTGACAAGCAATGTCAACTGTGGGACCTTATATAGACATGTGTCATGTCCAATCAATTTAATTTAACTTAGGTGGACTTCAATCAAGTTCTAGAAACATCTCAAGGATGATCAATGGAACAGGATGCACCTGAGCTCAATTTCGAGTGTCATAGCAAATGGTCTGAATAATTATGTAAATAAGGTATTTCTATATTTTATTTTTTATACATTTTCAAACATTTCTGAAAACCTGTTTTCACTTTGTCATTATGAGGTATTGTGTGTAGATTGATGAGGGAAAAAATATTTAACACATTTTAAAATAAGGCTGCAATGTAACAAAACGTGGAAAAAGTGAAGGGGTCTGAAAACCTTCCGAATGCACTGTATGTCTGAAACACAGGCTTCCAGGGTAGGCAATTTTGGGACTTCACTATGTTTCATCGAAATATACAGCTGTGTGTCGTCCGCATAGCAGTGAAAGTTGACATCGTGTTTCCAAATGACATCAAAAAGAGGTAGAATGTATGGTGAAAACAACAGTGGTCCTAAAACGGATCCTTGCGGAAAGCCGAAACGTACAATTGATTTGTCAGAGGACAAACCATCCACAGAGACGAACTGATATCTTTCTGACAGATAAGATCCAAACCAGGCAAGAACTTGTCCGTGTAGACCAATTAGGGTTTCCAATCCCTCCAAAAGAATGTGGTGATCGATGGAGTCAAAAGCAGCACTAAGGTCTAGGAGCACGAGGACAGATGCAGAGCCTTGGTCTGACGCCATTAAAAGGCATTTCGTATATACATTATTTGTCTTCAGGAAGGCAGTGAGTTGCTGCGCAACAGCTTTTTCTAAAATTTAGGAATGGGAGATTCGATATATGCCAATAGTGTTTTACATTTTCCAGGTCAAGGTTAGGCTTTTTCAAGAGTACACATCCGGTGGATAGGGAGCCATTTACAGTGCCTTGCAAAAGTATTCATTTTTCCTATTTTGTTGCATTACAACCTGTAATTTAAATGAATGTTTATTTGGATTTCATGTAATGAACATACACAAAATAGTCCAAATTGGTGAAGTGAAATGAAAAAAAAAACTTGTTTCAAAAAATTTGAAAAAATAAATAACGGAAAAGTGGTGCGTGCATATGTATTCACCCCCTTTGCTATGAACCCCCTAAATAAGAACTGGTGCAACCAATTACATTCAGATATCACATAATTAGTTAAATAAAGTCCACCTGTGTGCAATCGAAGTGTCACATGATCTGTCACATGATCTCAGTATATATACACCTGTTCTGAAAGGCCCCAGAGTCTGCAACACCACTAAGCAAGCAGCACCATGAAGACCAAGGAGCTCTCCAAACAGGTCAGGGACAAAGTTGTGGAGAAGTACAGACCAGGTTTGGGTTATAAAATAATATAACCCATGGACCACCATTAAATCCATTATTAAAACATGGAAAGAATATGGCACCACATCAAACCTGCCAAGAGAGGGCCGCCCACCAAAACACACAGACCAGGCAAGGAGGGCATTAATCAGAGAGGCAACAAAGAGACCAAAGATAACCCTGAAGGAGCTGCAAAGCTCCACAGCGGAGATTGGAGTATCTGTCCATAGGACCACTTTAAGCCGTACACTCCACAGAGCTGGGCTTTACGGAAGAGTGGCCAGAAAAAGCCATTGCTTAAAGAAAAAAATAAGCAAACACGTTTGGTGTTCGCCAAAAGGCATGTGGGAGACTCCCCAAACATATGGAAGAAGTTACTCTGGTCAGATGAGACTAAAATTGAGCTTTTTGGTAATCAAAGAAAACGCTATGTCTGGCGCAAACTCAACACCGCTCATCACCCCGAGAACACCATCATGCTGTGGGGAAGTTTTTTATCAGCAGGGACTGGGAAACTGGTCAGAATTGAATGAATGATGGATGACGCTAAATACAGGGAAATTCTTGAGAGAAACCTGTTTCAGTCTTCCAGAGATTTGAGACTGGGACGGAGGTTCACCTTCCAGCAGGACAATGACCCTAAGCATACTGCTAAAGCAACACTCGAGTGGTTTAAGGGAAAACATTTAAATGTCTTGGAATGGCCAAAGCCCAGACCTCAATCCAACTGAGAATCTGTGGTATGACTTAAAGATTGCTGTACACCAGCAGAATCCATCCCTTGAAGGAGCTGGAGCAGTTTTGCCTTGAAGAATGGGCATAAATCCCAGTGGCTAGATGTGCCAAGCTTATAGAGACATACCCCAAGAGACTTGCAGCTGTAATTGATGCAAAAGGTGGCTCTACAAAGTATTGACTTTGGGGGGGTGAATAGTTATGCACGCTCAAGTTTTCTGTTTTTTTTTGTCTTATTTCTTGTTTGTTTCACCCAAAAAATGATTTTGCATCTTCGAAGTGGTAGGCATGTTGTGTAAATCAAATGATACAAACCCCCCCAAAAATAATTGTAATTCCAGATTGTAAGGCAACAAAATAGGAAAAATGCCAAGTGGGGTGAATACTTTCACAAGCCAATGTATTATGTTCAACATAAGAGGGCCAAGCACAGGAAGTAGCTCTTTCAGTAGTTTAGTTGAAACAGGGTCCAGTATGCAGCTTGAAGTTTTAGAGGCCATATCATTTGCTTTCTAATGATCATGATCTTTTCATCGAAGAAGATGTTCATGAATTCATCACTGCTGAAGTGAAAGCCATCCTCTCTTGTTGAATGTTGGTTTTCAGTTAGCTTTGCCACAGTATCAAACATTCATTTAGGATTGTTCTTATTCTCCTCAATTAGGTTGGAAAAATAGGATGATCGAGCAGCAATGAGGGCTCTGCGATATTGCACGGTAATGTCTTTCCAAGCTAGTCGGAAGACTTCCAGTTTCGTGGAACACCATTTCCGTTCCAATTTTCTGGAAGCTTGCTTCAGGGCTCGGGTATTTTCTGTATACCAGGGAGCAAATTTCTTGTGTTAAATGTTTTTTGTTTTTAGGGGTGCGACTGCATCTAGGGTATTACGCAATGTTAAATTTAGATCCTCAGGTGGTTAACTGATTTTTGTACTCCGATGTCCTTGGGTAGGTGGAGGGAGTCTGGATGGGCATCTAGGAATCTTTGGGTTGTCCGCGAATTTATATCATGGCTTTTGATGATCCTTGGTTGGGGTCTGAGCAGATTATTTGTTGCGATTGCAAACGTAATAAAATGGTGGTCCGATAATCCTGGATTATGAGGATTTAAAAAGAAATCCACAATATTTATTCCACGGGACAAAACTAGATCCAGGGTATGACTGTGGCAATGAGTAGGTCCGGAGACATGTTGGACAAATCCCACTGGGTCGATGATGGCTCCAAGAGCCTTTTGGAGTGGGTCTGTGGACTTTTCCATGTGAATATTAAAGTCACTCAAAATTTAGAATATTATCTGCTATGACTACAAGGTCCGATAGGAATTCAGGAAACTCAGTGAGGAACGCTGTATATGGCTGCATTGATTTCATGACTAGCAGCTCAAAAGACGAAAATGAAGTCATTTCTTTTTTTGTAAATTGAAATTTGCTGTCGTAAATGTTAGCAACACCTCCGCCTTTGCGGGATGCGTGGGGGATATGGTCAATAGTGTAACCAGGAGGAGAGGCCTCTTTTAACACAGTACATTTATCAGGCTTGAGTCATGTTTCAGTCAGGCCAATCACATCAAGATTATGATCAGTGATTAGTTAATTGACCATGACTGCCTTGGAAGTGAGGGATCTAACAATAAGTAGGCCTATTTTGAGATGTGAGATATCACAATCACTTTCAATAATGACAGGAATGGAGGGGGTCTTTATTCCAGTGAGATTGCTAAGGGAAACACCGCCATGTTTAGTTTTGCTTAACCTAGATAGAGGCACAGACACGGTCTCAATGGGGATAGCTGAGCTGACTACACTGACTGTGCTAGTGGCAGACTCCACTAAGCTGGAGTCGCCAACGACTAGGGTTTTCAATTTGTCAGAGCTAATGGTGGGAGGCTTCGGCGGCTCAGACCCCGTAACGGGTAGAGGAGAGACCTGAGAAGGCTCGGCCTCTAACTCCAACTCGTTGCTTAATGGGGAGAACTGGTTGAAAGTTTCTGTCGGCTGAATGAGCAATACCGGTTGAGCATGCCGAAAGCATTTCTTTCCAGAAGTCTTGAGAACATTGTCCGGCAGCGGGGACTGTGCAGGGGGGATTTATACTACTATCTGTACTTACTGGTGGCACAGATGCTGTTTCATCCTTTCCTGGGCTTGCAACATGGCTATCCTCACCATAAGGTGATAGTTGTCCTTTATATTATGAGTACAGCGACTGCAATTAGATGTCATAGTGTTAATATTACTACCTAGCTTTTTCGCCTGGTGGAGGTCCTGTAGAACCATGTCCAGATAAAGCGTCCGGGGTGAAAAAGTTGAATGAAAAAAGTAGAGCGAGGAAATAGTGAAGACGTTGGTAGATGTGTTGAATGCAAATTTGGATTAAATGGTTATTAAAAGTAAAAATCAAAAAGGCTGGCAGATAGCTGTCACGATCGTCGTAAGAAGAAGCGGACCAAGGCGCAGCGTGAGAAGCGTACATCTTTATTACTTGTACACACAACGAACCAAAACGATACGTGAAGTCCTAGGTTAAAAACACAAACCTTCCGGAACAAGATCCCACAAAACAAAAGTGCCAACAGGCTGCCTAAGTATGGTTCCCAATCAGAGACAACAAGCAACAGCTGCCTCTGATTGGGAACCATCCTGGCCAACATAGAAATACGTGAACTAGAACACCCATAGACAACTAAACATAACAAGTCCACACCCTGGCTCAACACTAAAGAGTCCCCAGAGCCAGGGCGTGACAATAGCCAAGTAGCAACAAACAGCACAGCAGCACGGAGACAAGTCTCCTCTCTTTTTAATCACTCACTTCATTTTGATGTTATGGAATATATTCAATCAGCAGGAATAATATCTTAGAAGTGACATTTATTCTTTGGGGTAAACATCTGTTAGACTGCTAATTGCCATGTATAGAGATTCCCATAGCTGCACAGTGGCATCTGAATCCTCTGCGTTCTATATTGCCAAAGCAAGGTGAATGAGCATACTGACACCCATTGACTTTGACCCTCCAAAGACATTTACATACAGAAAACACAAACCCAGTCTGTAGATGCCCTCATAAACATGACACATGCGACGTGACTGTCAGACCTGGGCCGTGTCAGTGTCAAAGTGTGTGTGTTTGTGTGTGTGAGAGAGAGAGGGTGTGCCTCTGTGTGGGTGTGATGTGTCTGTCAGACATGGGTCATGTCAGTGTGTGTGCATGCACCTGTGGGTGTGTGGTCGCATGTGTGACAGTAGCCTCCTCCATACCGCAGGTTAACTGGAGTTTAATAATTGGCCGCCTTAAATATTCTAGGTGACTGTCTGTAGATAAATGAAGGTATAAGCACACTGTAAAATCTCCAATAGGTCAGGTGTCGCTGACTCCTCTGGATACAATTTACTGTATGATCTCACATACAGTCAAATGTCAATTAATATGTTAACGGTATTAAAAGAAACCCTAATGGCATTTGACATTTATGCATTATGAAGTGATGTAGAGCAAGATGGATACACCAAGACCTTGGAAAAGACATGGCCCTATAAAATCAACTGCTTTTTATAGAGGTAATTTATTCAATTTAAATGTGAATGGGGATTCCAACACCTTGTTCCCTCTTTTACCCTCACTTTTGATCCATTGAACAGTCGTCCCAATGACAGAATTCATCCAGTGATGGCCCACTATTCAAACCCCAGCTCTTTGCCAAGGTTAGCATCCCCACTCCTCCATTTTCATCGCTCTCTTTAATGGATTATTTGACAATAATTAACCCTGAATCCTACAGAGACAGGGCACGGGGAGATTGATGGTCTGGTTGGCTGACAACACCTGTTCTACTAGGAAGCTCCCAGTTACCTAGGCCTGCGTGGCAGAATATGACCGCCCGAGCCCAGCGCATTAAAGTCAAAGACAAAAGTTCAAGTCTCCAGTGGAATGCTGTTTTGTATAGGGCAACGGTGTGACCACAACCTCTGAGTTTGGTCATAATTCCAACAGGGACTGGCTGGCTATTCTAGGGGTCATGCACTTAAGGAACTGTTGTCTGCTTAGAAGAAGTGTACATTGGAGCTATAATGTCTACAGATGTATTTTTTGCCGAGCTACCCTTCTCGGCCAGGTCTCCCTTGAGAAAGACATCTTCTGACCTCAATGGCACTTCCTGTTTAAATAAAGGTTAAATTAATAATAAAATGTGTAGGAATGTCTTGTTTTTTTTTGTTTTTTTTAACTTTTAGGTGGTAGATCAGCTTTAATATTGCAGATAGACTGTGACTTCTATCAACGTAATTGTCTACATCATTTCCAATCCCCCATATATATTTTCTGTAAATATATACACTGAAAAAATATATAAACGCAACATGTAAAGCGTTGGTCCCATGTTTCATGAGCTAAAACAAAACGTATTTCTCAAAAATGTTGTGCACAAATTTGTTTGCGTCCCTGTTAGTGAGAATTTCTCCTTTGACAAGATAATCCATCCACCTGACATGTGAGACATATCAAGAAGCTGATTAAACAGCATGATCATTCCACAGGTGCACCTTGTGCTGGGTGCAATAAAAGGCCTCTCTAAAATGTGCAGTTTTGTCACACAACACAAGGCCACAGGTCTCAAGTGTTGAGGGAGCGTGTAATTGGCATGCTGACTGCAGGAATGTCTACCAGAGCTGTTGCCAGATAATTGTGTGTTCATTTCTCTACCATAAGCCGCCTCCAACGTCGTTTCAAAGAATTTGGCAATATTGTACGTCCAACCGGCCTCACAACTGCAGACCACGTGTAACCACGACAGCACAGGACATCCACATCCGGCTTCTTCACCTGTGGGATCGTCTGAGACCAGCCACCGGAACAGCTGATGAAACTGTGGATTTGCACAGCCAAACAGATACCATCTCAGGGAAGCTCATCTGTGCGCTTGTCGTTCTCACCAGGGTCTTGACCTGATACATACACACATACATACATATACATACATATACATACATACATACATACATACATACATACATACAACATACATACATACATACATACATACATACATACACATACATATCCTTTAAAAAAATCATTTTCATGATGTCCATCCGGTTTGCTTCTATATGCCATATCTTTCTAACTGTGCTCTTTCACAAAAGCTCTCAACCTATAACCTATATACTTATTATGGACACAGTATGCTTTACATTAGTTATCTTATTGTTATTAGTTGTTGTTATTAGTCCCATCCTTCAGCTCCATTCAACACCTCCCATCTATCTCTTAACACCATCCATATTGGATTTCTATTTGCCATATATTTTTCAACTGTACTGTGATGTTTTACAAAAATTCGGAACCTTTCTATTCTCATTGTTTCTACAGATCGTAAATTGAAAACAAACATTTTTGCTAAAAGTATTATAATATTATTGATCGATTGACTATGACCAGTAGTGCTATCTGAAGGGTTAACTCCAGGTAAATATTGCAATCCTTTAGCCATTCCTGGACCTGTGTCCAAAAACAAGCTACAAATGAACAGTACCAAAATAAATGATCTAATGATTCTGTCTCTTCGCAGCAAAATCTGCAGAGCTGGGAAGATTGTATCCCCCATATAAATAACATTCTATTGGTAGCAAGAATTTTATATAATAATTTAAATTGAAAGATTCTAAGTTTTGAAACCCGGCGTCGTTTTGCGTATCAGTTCATAAACACTATGCCATGGGATCAGTACGTCAAAAATCTCTTCCCAACTATTTTGCAATCTATATGGGACGGCTGTCAAGCCTTTGGTCCTTAAATGAAACTGGTATACTTTTTTATTTATCACAGTTTTCTTTAACCAATTATGTTCTTTAATGCAAGGCCGACAGACAAGTTCCTTACTTTCTCCCCCTTCCACTTTCCTCTTCCATTTTTGCGGTAAGGCTGCAATTATTTGGCTGTAATTTTGGGTAGAGCAGACATTTCCAAATGTTTTTGTTAGCTGCATGTGCGACATAACTCCACCAGTCCTACCAATGATATCATTTACGAATATTATTCCTTTTTGAAACATTTTGTAAAAAAAACCCCAGTTTTTTGGTCAATTAGTATATTTCAGTTTAACCACAATATTTGTTGCATTATTTGTTCTGTCGTTTCTGGAGGATTAATTGAAATTGCAACCAACTTTCTATGGCTTGTTTTAGAAATTGTGATATTTGGGAGATGATTTCCTTTTCAAATAACTGAAAGTGAGAGGTTGTAATCTGAATAAAGGGGAAAAAGGCCATTCTTGAACATTGAGTGAGACAATCTTACTAATTTGCTAGAGAACCAGTTCGGATTTAAGTATAACTTTTGTATGATTGAAGCTTTTAGTGATAGGTCTAATGCTTTAATATTTAATAATTTCTGTCCTCCGAATTCATATTCATTATATAAATAGGCCCGTTTAATTTTGTCTGGCTTGCCGTTCCAAATAAAATTGAATATTTTTTTCTCAGTAAAACTGTTCGCTAGGTGTAGGCAAGACCATAAGCAAATAGGTAAACTGGGAAAATACTAAAGAGTATTTGACAGGAATTTACCTTTCCATGGTAGCAAGATCTTATCTATTTTTAAAATGTATTGGAGTGAGATCAATTATTTCCTTTGGGATATGTATTCCGAGTATATCCACATCACCATCAGACCATTTTATTGATAAACTATATGGTAATGTAAAAATTGTATTTTTTATTGATCCAATACGTAATATAGTACATTTGTCATAATTTGGTTGTAATCTTGGTAAAATAGCCCTTACACAGCCTGGAGGTGTGTTGGGCTATGATAGTGATAGTTCCACTAAGCCCAAACCAGATGGGATGGTGTATCGCTGCAAAATGCTATGGTAGAGACCAAAATCGAGCTCTTTGGCATCAACTCAACTCGCCGTGTTTGGAGGAGGAGGAATGCTGCCTAAAACCCCAAGAACACCATACCCACCGTCAAACATGGAGGTGGAAACATTATGCTTTGGGGGTGTTTTTCTGCTAAGTGGACAGGACAACTTCACCGCATCAAAGGGACGATGGACGGGGCCATGTACCGTCAAATTCTTGGGTGAGAACCTCCTTCTCTCAGCCAGGGCATTGAAAATGGGTTGTGGATGGGTATTCCAGCATGACAATGACCCAAAACACACGGCCAAGGCAACAAAGGAGTGGCTCAAGAAGAAGCACATTAAGGTCCTGGAGTGGCCTAGCCAGTCTCCAGACCTTAATCCCATAGAAAATCTGTGGAGGGAGCTGAAGGTTCGAGTTGCCAAACGTCAGCCTCGAAACCGTAATGACTTGGAGAACATCTGCAAAGAGAAGTGGAACCTAATCCCTCCTGAGATGTGTGCAAACCTGGTGGCCAACTACAAGAAACGTCTGACCTCTGTGATTGCCAACAAGGGTTTTGCCGCCAAATACTAAGTCATGTTTTGCAGAGGGGTCAAATACTTCTTTCCCTCATTAAAATGCAAATCAATATATAAAAATTTTTACATGCGTTTTTCTGGATTTTGTTGTTGTTATTCTGTCTCTCACTGTTCCAATAAACCTACCATTAAAATGATAGACTGATCATGTCTTTGTCAGTGGGCAAACATACAAAATCAGCAGGTGATCAAATACTTTTTTCCCTCACTGTATATCGTTGATTGATTGACTATGACTTTTCAAATCACCCAGCAGTTAGTTTTATTTGCAGAGTTACCTCCAGATAAATGTTGCAATTGTTAAGTCATTCCTGAACCTGCGACCAAAAATAAGCTACATATGGACAGTACCAAACAAATGATCAAATTATTTTGTCTCTTCGCAGCTAAATCTGCAGAGCTGGGATGGTTGCATCCCCCAATTGTATGACATTATATTGGTTGCAAAAATGTTGTATAATAATTTAAAACTCGAAGTTTGGCATGGAATCGGTACATCGAAAATCTCATCCCAACTATTTTGCAATCTGTATTGCACAGCTGTCCATTTTTTGGTCCTTAAATGAAACTGGTATACTTTATTATTTATCATAACTTGCTTTAACCAATTTTGGTCTTTAATGCAGGGCTGACAGAAAAGTTCCTTACTTTCTCCCCCTTCCACGTTTCTCTTCCATTTTTGCGGTAATGCTGCAAATAAATGTTGTTTATTGCAATGAGTTCCCATTTCCTGGCTAAGCCAATCTTCATGACGTTTAGTTTACTGGATCACATTCTCACATTCACCCAGATCTGTGAATAAATACTGTATATGACCACAATGACCCAACTACATAATAATAATAATATGCCATTTAGCAGACGCTTTTATCCAAAGCGACTTACAGTCATGCGTGCATACATATTTTTTTTTTTTGTGTATGGGTGGTCCCGGGGATCGAACCCACTACCTTGGCGTTACAAGCGCCGTGCTCTACCAGCTGAGCTAGAGGGACTACATGCCCTCTAGTCCACCGCCACGCTCAAACCCCTGGAAATACGTTAAAGTAATTAGCTAGCCTGGTTCCATCTTATGTCAATGTTTATCGAAAAGTTTTGCGCTGCAGCTGATTACTGCAGTGGAGGCTCAGGAGGCTGAAAAGGTTTGGCAAGTTCTACACCTGTATCATTGAGAGCATCTTGACTGGCTGTATCACCGCTTGGTGTGACAACTGCAAGGCACCCGACCGCAAGGTGCAACAGAGGGTGGTGAGTACAGCCCAGTACATCACTAGGGCCGAGCTACCTGCCATCCAAGACCTCTATACCAGGCGGTGTCAGAGGAAGGAGGCGGAAGAAACGTACACCTGTTTAGGAGAGGTGCTGGCTAGCGAAAAAGAAAAGGAGAGTCTTACACTTTAGGAGCTCAGATGCAATAATTGAATAATCAACGTTTCGACAACCAAGCTGTCTTCATCAGGAAAACACTAAACATTTTACACAGACTCCATCCACCCAAGCCATAGACTGTTCCCTCTGCTACCACACAGCAAGTGATACCAGTGCACCAAGTCTGGAACCAACGTGACCAAAAACAGCTTCTACCTCCAAGCCATAAGACTGCTAAACAAGACTGCTAAATAGCTCATCGAATTGCTACCCGCTGCTGCTACTATCTATTATCTATCCTGTTGCATTGTCACTTTAACCCTATATGTACAGTACATAGTTACCTCAATTACCCCGTACCCCTGCACATCGACTCAGTACTGGTACTCCCTGTATATATCTATGTTATTTTTACTCGTCATTGTTATTAGTTAGTCACTGTGTATTTATTCCTTGTGTCACTATTTAAACATTTGTATTACATTTTTTATCTTTAACTCTGCATTGTTGAAAGTAAGTATTTCACTGTTAGTCTACACCTGTTGTTTACGAAGCATGTGACAAATAACATTTGATTTGATTTGGAAATACAGCATCATGCTGATAATGAATAGCAATTCCAGGCTGCACACACACATGTGCTTTCCATTCCGCCAAACATATGTTTTTTTGTGTGTTTTTTTTACATAATAAGTTATTCTACGCTCCCTTCATCTCACCTCCCCAGTACGTAGGTAGGTGCCTGGCTGGTCTGCCTGCACAGAGGGGGATTGTATCATGTTAGCTGCAGAGGGGGATTTGTGGGGAGAAAAATGATCAAATGCAGCAAAGTGTAACATTTTTCAGAAACAGAGGAACCACCAAATACACACAACTAAGAATGTATCCCAAAGCAGATGTACAACGTTGCTAATTTATGCTGGGCTGAGCGAAATAGTCAGATCTCTGTTCTCACCTCATACATTGAAATCCGACATGCACACACACACTGGCGTAGCAGACCCACCCGCAACCCCAGCAAGGCGGGGGGCCCCACCATTTTTGGAGCCCCCAAACCACCTCCACACAATTTTTTTGTTGTTGTTTAGTTCTTTGGTTTGGGTTCCCCCCAGAGGTCGGGCCCCCCCAGATAGCATATGAACACGTCATAAACCATTTTTTTATCACAGGAAACTTGCCTTAAAACTGCAACATTTTCTCTTAGCCTCATGGCAAAATGTGTAGAATAGCAGAACATTTGCTCTAAAACAGCAACATTTTCTCTCAGCCTCATTGCAAAATGTGTAAAATAGCATGAGATTAGCTATAAAACCATTGAATTAGGAATTAGAATACTTAATAGGATCTCTATGTATAAAAAGGGGAAGGTCCTTGCTGAGACCTTGCGGGGGTGCCTGTGAAACAAGCGCACACGCTAGCAGACAAACACACACACACACACACACACACACACACACACACACACACACACACACACACACACACACACACACACACACACAGACAGAGAGATAACTCCTTAGGCTTCGACCAGACAGGTTTTAGAACATGCAGTATAATGAATTGACTTCATGCGGCTCGACATGGGAGAGACTACAGGGAAGAGACAGGCCTCATTCTGGCTAGCCATATGTATATATGAATATGCATGGATTCTGTCATACAGGCAATAGGCAGTACATATATGATGCCATAGGTCACTAATGTGAGGCATGGTAGTAGCTCTCTCCTGGGCAGACTGAGACATACATGGACTGCTTCAGCATGCGTGGGTGGACTGAGAATCATGGAATGTGTAAATGTAGTCCTTGACTCACTTTTGGAGGACAACGTTGATTGAGAAGTTTTACCACTTTGCTGAGAGTTTGAGGAAGCATCATTGTTATATAGGCAAGAAGTAACAATTCTGGCAATATGGCGGTCCATAGTCCTGGGTAGGATAAGAATGTGCCGGTTTTGAATTTGTATGTACAATTTACTGTAAACTATGCAACTTAATTTGGATTAGTGCTTCAGGAATACAAAACAATCTCATAAATGTTCCTTAAACTGTTCTCCCTATTGTGGATGGTCATTATTTCTGACGATACAAGCCAAGACTCTTTTTTTGCTTTACTATTGCAGATAGAGTGTGGGTTCTATCAATTTAATTGTTTGCATAATTTCTAATCCCCCTTGTTTATAATTTTTAAAAAAAAATCTTGAACCCTACCATCCTTACCTTGATTGGAGTAAACTAACAGACAGTAATACTTCTACTTACAGCTATTGTCGCTCACATGTACAGTAGTTCGATAATTATACACACAGTGAGGGAAAAAAGTATTTGATCCCCTGCTGATTTTGTACGTTTGCCCACTGACAAAGATATCATCAGTCTATAATTTTAATGGTAGGTTTATTTGAACATTGAGAGACAGAATAACAACAAAAAAATCCAGAAAAACGCATGTCAAAAATGTTATGAATTGATTTGCATTTTTATGAGGGAAATAAGTATTTGACCCCTCTGCTAAATATGACTTAGTACTTGGTGGCAAAACCCTTGTTGGCAATCACAGAGGTCAGACGTTTCTTGTAGTTGGCCACCAGGTTTGCACACATCTCAGGAAGGATTTTGTCCCACTCCTCTTTGCATATCTTCTCCAAGTCATTAAGGTTTCGAGTCTGACGTTTGGCAACTCGAACCTTCAGCTCCCTCCACAGATTTTCTATGGGATTAAGGTCTGGAGACTGGCTAGGCCACTCCATGACCTTAATGTGCTTCTTCTTGAGCCACTCCTTTGTTGCCTTGGCCGTGTGTTTTGGGTCATTGTCATGCTGGAATACCCATCCAAGACCCATTTTCAATGCCATGGCTGTGGGAAGGAGGTTCTCACCCAAGATTTGATGGTACATGGCCCCGTCCATCGTCCCTTTGATGTGGTGAAGCTGTCCTGTCCCCTTAGCAGAAAAACACCCCCAAAGCATAATGTTTCCACCTCCATGTTTGACGGTGGGGATGGTGTTCTTGGGGTCATAGGCAGCATTCCTCCTCCTCCAAACACGGTGAGTTGAGTTGATGCAAAAGAGCTTGATTTTGGTCTCATCTGACCACAACACTTTCACCCAGTTCTCCTCTGAATCATTCAGATGTTCATTGGCAAACTTCAGACGGCCCTCTATATATGTGCTTTCTTGAGCAGGGGGACCTTGCGGGTGCTGCAGGATTTCAGTCCTTCACGGCGTAGTGTGTTACTAATTGTTTTCTTGGTGACTATGGTCCCAGCTGCCTTGAGATCATTGACAAAATCCTCCCGTTTAGTTCTGGGCTGATTCCTCACCGTTCTCATGATCATTGCAACTCCACGAGGTGAGATCTTGCATGGAGCCCCAGGCCGAGGGAGATTGACAGTTCTTTTGTGTTCCATTTGCGAATAATCGCACCAACTGTTGTCACCTTCTCCCCAAGCTGCTTGGCGATGGTCTTGTAGCCCATTCCAGCCTTGTGTAGGTCTACAATCTTGTCCCTGACATCCTTGGAGAGGTCTTTGGTCTTGGCCATGGTGGAGAGTTTGGAATCTGATTGATTGATTGCTCCTGTGGACAGGTGTCTTTTATACAGGTAACAAACTGAGATTAGGAGCACTCCCTTTAAGAGTGTGCTCCTAATCTCAGCTCGTTGCCTGTATAAAAGACAACTGGGAGCCAGAAATCTTTCTGATTGAGAGGGGGTCAAATACTTATTTCCCTCATTAAAATGCAAATCAATTAATAACATTTTTGACATGCGTTTTTCTGGATTTTTTTGTTGTTATTCTGTCTCTCACTGTTCAAATAAACCTACCATTAAAATTATAGACTGATCATTTCTTTGTCAGTGGGCAAACGTACAAAATCAGCAGGGGATCAAATACTTTTTTCCCTCACTGTATATGTGCCTTCAGAAAGTATTATTATTTATTTTTTAACATTTTAGTCATTTAACAGAAACTCTTATCCAGAGCGAGTTACAGTACTGAGTGCATACATTGTTGTACTGGTCCCCCATGGGAATTGAACCCACAACCCTGGCGTTGCAAGCACCATGCTCTACCAACTGAGCTACCAACTGAGCGCCTTGACTAATTCCACATTTTGTTGTGTTACAGCCAAAATTCAAAATTGATTAAATTGACTTTTCTTCTAACCCGTCTACACACAATACCCCATAATGACAAAGTGAAAACAAGTTTTTATATTATTTTGTTTATTATTATTGAAAATTAAATACAGAAATATCACATTTGCATACAGTTGAAGTCGGAAGTTTACATGCACTTAGGTTGGAGTCATTAAAACTCATTTTTCAACCACTGCACAAATTTCTTGTTAACAAACTATAGTTTTGGCAAGTTGGTTAGGACATCTACTTTGATCATGACACAAGTAATTTTTCCAACAATTGTTTACAGACAGATTATTTCACTTGTAATTTACTGTATCACAATTCCAGTGGGTCAGAAGTTTACATACACTAAGTTGACTGTGCCTTTAAACAGCTTGGAAAATTCCAGAAAATGATGTCATGGCTTTAGAAGCTTCTGATAGGCTAATTGACATCATTTGAATAAATTGGAGGTGTACCTGTGGATGTATTTCAAGGCCTACCTTCAAACGCAGTGCCTCTTTGCTTGACATCATGGGAAAATCAAAAGAAATCAGCCAAGACCTCAGAAAAAAAATTGTAGACCTCCACAAGTCTGGTTCATCCTTGGAAGCAATTTCCAAATGCCTGAAGGTACCATGTTCATCTGTACAAACAATAGTACGCAAGTATAAACACCATGGGACCACGCAGCCGTCATACCGCTCAAGTGCAAATCAATCCCAGAATAACAGCAAAGGACCTTGTGCAGATGCTGGAGGAAACAGGTACAAAGTATCTATAGCCACAGTAAAACGAATCCTATATCGACATAACCTGAAAGGCTGCTCAGCAAGGAAGAAGCCACTGCTCCAAAACCGCCATTAAAAAGCCAGACTACGGTTTGCAACTGCACATGGGGACAAAGGTCGTACTTTTTGGAGAAATGTCCTCTGGTCTGATGAAACAAAAATAGAACTGTTTGGCCATAATGACCATCGTTATGGTCGGAGGAAAAAGGGGGTCAATTGCAAGCCAAAGAACACCATCCCAACCGTGAAGCACAGGGGGGGCAGCATCATGCTGTGGGGGTGCTTTGCTGCAGGAGGGACTGGTGCACTTCACAAAATAGATGGCATCATGAAGAAGGAAAATTATGTTGATATATTGAAGCAATATCTCAAGACATCAGTCAGGAAGTTAAAGCTTGGTCGCAAATGGTTCTTCCAAATGGACAATGACCCCAAGCATACTTCCAAAGTTGTGGCAAAATGGCTTAAGGACAACAAATTCAAGGTATTGGAGTGGCCATCACAAAGCCCTGACCTCAATCCTATAGAAAATGTGTGGGCAGAACTGAAAAAGCGTGTGCGAGTAAGGAAGCCTACAAACCTGACTCAGTTACACCAGGTCTGTCAGGATGAAGGGCCAACATTCACCCAACTTATTGTGGGAAGCTTGTGGAAGGCTACCTGAAACGTTTGACCCAAGCTAAACAATTTAAAGGCAATGCTACCAAATATTAATTGAGTGTATGTAAACTTCTGACCCACTGGGAATGTGATGAAAGAAATAAAATCTGAAAGAAATAATTCTCTCTACTATTATTCTGACATTTCACATTCTTAAAATAAAGTGGTGATCCTAACTGACCTAATACAGGGCATTTTTACTAGGATTAAATGTCAGGAATTGTGAAAAACTGAGTTTAAATGTATTTGACTAAGGTGTATGTAAACTTCAGACTTCAACTGTAAGTATTCACACTCCTGAGTCAATACTTTGTAAAAGCACCTTTGGCAGCGATTACACCTGTGAGTCTTTCTTGGTAAGTCTATAAGAGCGTTGCACACATGGATTGTACAATATTTGCACATTATTCTTTTTTAAATTCTTCAAGCTCTCTCAAATTGGTTGTTGGTAATTGCTAGACAGACATTTTCAAGTCTTGCCATAGATTTCCAAGCCAATTTAAGTCAAAACTGTAACTAGGCCACTCATGAACAGTCAATGTCGTCTTGGTAAGCAACTCCAGTGTATATTTGTCTTTGTGTTTTAGGTTATTGTCCTGCTGAATGGTGAATTTGTCTCCCAGTTTCTGTTAGAAAGCAGACTGAACCAGGCTTTCTTCTAGGACTTTGCCTGTGCTTAGCTCTATTCCGTTTCTTTTTATATAAAAAAAAACTCCCTAGCAAACCCAAAACATGATGCAGCCACCACCATGCTTAAAAATATGAAGTGGCAGTGAGTGATTTGTTGTGTTGGATTTGCCCCAAACATAACACTTTGTATTCAGGACATAAAGATCATTTCTTTGCCACAGTTTTTGCAGTTTTACTTGAGTGTCTTATTTATTCTGTACAGGCTTCCTTTTTTTCACTCTGTCATTTAGGTTAGTATTGTGGAGTAACTACAATGTTGTTGATCCATCCTCAGTTTTCTCCTATCACAGCCATTAAACTCTGTAACTGTTTTAAAGTCAGTATTATCCACGTGGTGAAATCCCTGAGCGGTTTCCTTCCTCTCTGGCAACTGAGTTAGGAAGGATGCCTTTATCTTTGTAGTGATTGGGTGTATCCAAAGTGTAATTAATAACTTCACCATGCTCAAAGGGATATTCAATGTCTGCTTTTTTTTTACCCATCTACTAATAGGTGCCCTTCTTTGCGAGGAATTGGAAAACCTCCCTGGTCTTTGTGGTTGAATCTATGTTTGAAATTCACTGCTCGACTGAGGGACATTACAGATAGTTGTATGTGTGGGGTACAGAGATGAGGTAGTCATTAAAAAATAATGTTAAACACTATTATTACACACAGAGTGAGTCCGTGCAACTTATTATGTTTACTCCGGAACTTATTTAGGCTTGCCATTTCAATGGGGTTGAATATTTATTGACTCAAGACAATTCAGTTTTCATATTTTATTAATTTGTAAAAATGTCTAAACATAATTCCACTTTGACAGTTTGGGGTATTGTGTGTAGGCCAGTGACACTAAATCTGAATGTAATCCATTTTAAATTCAGGCTCTAACACAACAAAATGTGGTAAAAGTCAAGGAGTGTGAATACTTTCTGAAGGCACTGTATATTCCTAATTTCCTATTTCTGCAAGTGCTGGATTTTCACCGACAGCGGACAATCCACCACTCGTTCTAATCTTAACTCCAACCCTCCAATAACCACAGATTGACCCATCTTTCCCAGTATAATGTCAGTTTGCTTTTTCCTTTTGCAATACATCCCTCCATTTTACTTTGACGTCTTATGGAGGTCCTGAACCTCCCTATTTGTAACAGTTCTACCGATATTGGCCTAAAAATAAATACTTTACCCAAGAGTATTATGATATTTCCCATTGACTGATCGTGATTTTTCAGATCCCCTAACTATACATTTTGCAGGTCCATCCGAACCCTGATATTATGACATAACAACCCTTCCTGGACCTGACTCCAAAAGCAAGCCACCGATGGACAGTGCCAGAAAATATGCTCTATTGAGTCTGTTTCCTCATGGCAGAGTCTGCACAATTAAGCAACAATGCCTGAAAACCTGGGAATTATTGTGTGACAACTCCCGAGAAGGGCTGTCGCCTCAGGCCGGGATACAGCCCTTCGAGGGAGTTGTCAGACGATAATTCCCGGGTTCGAGGGCATTATTGCTTTTATAAACAGTTGCCAACATATCTATAAAAATATTAATGACAATTATGGTTGGCGAGTCCAAACTAACCAAGCTAGTTGGTGATGTTAATATTGACGTTTCCATTGATGTCACATGAGTGGAAGAACAGTCCATTATCCTGGCACTGGTTGTTGACAGCCAGTGCTTGCATCTTCTTTAGCAGAGAATGGGACATCCCACTCACATCGTTGCCAGCTAAAATGACACTCCAGCACTGGAATTCTGAGTGTTTACGGTTTCCATGGTGAATTATTAGTTTCACATTCATTCTTGGGCTAGCCTACTGGCACAGAAGAGATCACATTTGTAAAAAAACATTATTGCACAGGTCGTAGAGGCAGACAGGTATGCTTATACAACCCCCAACTGTTACAAAACAAATAGTAGCATGCAGAAATAATACATAGACACTTTTTTCCAGAGGTAGATGAAGTTTATGAATTTCCTGCCTGGGCTGCAGGACAGTGGAATTAGGACATTAACATTGTCACGACTTCCTCCGAAGCTGCCTCCTCTCCTTGTTTGGGCAGGCTTCGGCGTTCGTCGTCACCGGCCTTCTAGCCACTGTCGCTCCTCATCTCATCATTCCATTTGTTTTGTCTTGTTTATTACACACACCTGGTTCATTTCCCCTCATCAGTACCTATGTAAGTGTTCCCTCTGCCCCCTTGTCTTTGTGTGTGATTGTTTATTGTGGAGGATAGAGTAGCTCGGTGGAGCTCCATGTATTTTGTATCGCTGGGATATTTCCCAGTGTGCCTTGTATTTTCCAGTGAGCCTGTTTTGCGCACTTGAGTGTTCTGACGCATTACTGTGTAACTTTGTGCTTCAGAGTAAATCCTGTTATTCTGTGATTTACCCTCCTGCGTATGACTCCTTCCAAATCACCTCATCACAAACATGTCATGGTATTTTGCAGAAGTTGTTGTCCCACAACTCCTGCATATTAATCAATCAGCATCCAGGATCCAAACAACCCGTTTTATAATGCCCCAGATATTGAGCATTCTTTTTGTAGCAAGTATTTTAAATAATAGCTTAAATTGAAACAAACAGATTGATGTGTCAATTGTTGTTTTATATGTCAGTTCATAGACCTGATGCCAAGGTATTGGGACATCAAAGAACTGTTCCCAACTGACTTGAATTTTATACAACATTGCTGTCAAACCTTTTGACTTGAAGTGAAATGGATACATTTTTTAATCATTTTAAGCCATTTATGGTTTTTAATGGGTGGCAGACAGACTCATTCTTTAATTTCTTCTTTAAGTAATTGCCTCTTCCAATTGTGTGACAGAGACACGATGAGTTGGTTATTTTGTATTGTTGTTAGTTGCTTGTGTGACATCATTTTACTGTCCTTGTTTACAATGTCCTTCATAAATATTATACCCTTCTTGTCCTTTTTCTGCAAGAAAATAGTTTGTTTCTCTTTCAGTGCTTTGGAGTTAAGCCAAATGATTTGCTCTAATATTTGATCTGCCTTTTCTGGAGGATGAAATTTTAATTGTAGCCAACTTTAAACAGGGATCTATTGACAATCCACCAAAAATGTAAGGTCTTAATCTGCAAAAAGGCAAAGAGCCCACTCTTAAACATAGGCTGGGCCTCTCTTAGTAGCTTGCTAGAAAACCAGTTTGGATTTAGATACAATTTCTGTACAATGGAGGCTTTAAGAGAGAGGTTTATTGCCTTAATATTTAATCGTTTTAACCCTCCAAACTCATGTTTGTTATATACAGTACTAGTCAAAAGTTTGGACACACCTACTCATTGAAGGGTTTTTCTTTATTTTTACTATTTTCTACATTGTACAGTCGTGGTCAAAAGTTTTGAGAATGACACAAATACTGATTTTCACAAAGTCTGCTGCCTCAGTTTTTATGATGGCAATTTGCATATACTCCAGAATGTCATGAAGAGTGATCAGATGAATTGCAATTAATTGCAAAATCCCTCTTTGCCATGAAAATGAACTTAATCCCCAAAAAACATTTCCACTGCATTTCAGCCCTGCCACAAAAGGACCAGCTGAAATCATGTCAGTGATTCTCTCGTTAACACAGGTGAGAGTATTGACGAGGACAAGGCTGGAGATCACTCTGTCATGCTGATTGATTTAGAATAACAGACTGGAAGCTTTAAAAGGAGGGTGGTGCTTGAAATCATTGTTCTTCCTCTGTTAACCATGGTTACCTGCAAGGAAACACGTGCCGTCATCATTGCTTTGCACAAAAAGGGCTTCACAGGCAAGGATATTGCTGCTAGTAAGATTGCACCTAAATCAACCATTTATCGGATCATCAAGAACTTCAAGGAGAGAGGTTCAATTGTTGTGAAGAAGGTGTCAGGGCACCCAAGAAAGTCCAGCAAGCGCCAGGACCGTCTCCTAAAGTAGATTCAGCTGCGGGATCGGGGCACCACCAGTGCAGAGCTTGCTCAGGAATGGCAGCAGGCAGGTGTATCTGCACACAAAGTGAGGTGAAGACTTTTGGAGGATGGCCTGGTGTCAAGAAGGGCAGCAAAGAAGCCACTTCTCTCCAGGAAAAACATCAGGGACAGACTGCAAAAGGTACAGGGATTGGACTGCTGAGGACTGGGGTAAAGTCATTTTCTCTGATGAATCCCCTTTCTGATTGTTTGGGGCATCCGGAAAACACCTTGTCCGGAGAAGACATCATCTGCCCATTTAATTGGGAGACCACATGGTAATTTAAAGTTTGAATCTTTTAGAGACCCAATCTGTAATATAGTACACTTACCATAGTTGGGCTTTAGTAAAGAGAAACTGGATAAATTATCCAGGTCTTCAATGAGGCCCTTCAAGGTTGAAGATTGAAGACTCAAGAGAAAACTTGAATCATCGGCATGCGTTGATACTTTTTGTCTCTAATCCATTAGGTTGTAGCCCCTTAATGTTATCATTAGATTATACTTTTAAAGCTAACAGTTCAATGGCCATAATAAATAGGTATAGTGACAGGGGGCAACCTTGTTTTACCCTCTTGACAATTCAAAGTTCTCCGAGAAATCAGTTCACCGACTATTGCTTTCCATTACTGGTGTACAACAACTGCCGCAAACATTGCAAAACTATTTGACTCAATTATAGCCTTGTGTCAGGGCAGACTTACGAGTTAGTATTGTTCAATTGGCTCTTTGCTAAACATGTCTCTTCAGATGCTGAATGCTTGTAGAAAAACCTCTCTAGCTACCACACCAGGCTCCTGTAGTACACATTTTCCCATCTTGTTAACTATTTATTCCCAGTGACATTAGCCTAGCATCACGCCCAATGAAAACACGTGTCCCCCGGCATGCACCAGCTTGCACCATCCCACAGTCTTTCTGGCATAAATTCTCCACTTAAAATTTCATGATCTCCGCACTGCAGGATGCCACTTCTATCATGAAAGAGTTCTCAAACCTAATAACCATAACTACTCTGGCAGAGCCATTACAAACCTATTTGTTTCAACACAAACACTGTTACCCCCCCCCAATGCAATACTAGGTAGCCTAATAATGAGCAATGAATTGCGGAATTATAATTTTCTCCGATCCCCTTCCTCTCGCTCTCTTTCTCTAACGCTCTGTCCCTCTTCTCTCCCTATCCCTGAGATCATTATATTAAACACTTAATTATTCATTGGTAATGCCTGTCATAGTGAAATATTGTCCTCTGCCAATCTGAATGCATCTAACTCCCTTCCCCTCCCCACCCGAGGTTAATGGCAAAGCCCTCACTTGTGTTAGCTGGGCTAAATGTGGTGAACCTCATAAGTCAAAGTTCCCTAATGGTGCTTTTCCAATGAGACTTTACCCCCACACCAGTGGGCCGCAAGTGTTTTATGTTGACGTAAGCTCTAGTGTTATTGTTATAATTTATTTTCTTGTTTTTAGGGGGTAGATCAGCTTTAATATTGCAGATGGATTGTGGCTTCTATCAATGTAATTATCTGCATAATTCCCAATTCCCATTTACACTACATTACCAAAAGTATGTGGACACCTGCTCGTCGAACATCTCATTCCAAAATCATGGGCATTAATATAGAGTTGGTCCCCCCTTTGCTGCTATAACAGCCTCCACTCTTCTGGGAAGGCTTTCCACTAGATGTTGGAATATTGCTGCGGGGACTTGCTTCCATTCAGCCACAAGAGCATTAGTGAGGTCGGGCACTGATGTTGGGCGATTAGGCCTGGCTCACAAACGGCGTTCCAATTCATCCCAAAGGTGTTCGATGGGGTTGAGGTCAGGGCTCTGTGCAGGCCAGTCAAGTTCTTCCACACTGATCTTGACAAACCATTTCTGTATGGACCTCGCTTTGTGCACGGGGGCATTGTCATGCTGAAACAGGAAAGGGCCTTCCAACAAACTGTTGCCACAAAGTTGAAAGCACAGAATCGTCTAGAATGTCATTGTATGCTGTAGCGTTAAGATTTCCCTTCACTGGAACTAAGGGGCCTAGCCCGAACCATGAAAAACAGCCCCAGACTATTATTCTTCCTCCACCAAACTTTACAGTTGGCAGTATGCATTCGAGCAGGTAGCGTTCTGCTGGCATCTGCCAAACTCACATTTGTCCGTCGGACTGCCAGATGGTTAAGCGTGATTCATCACTCATGAGAACGCATTTCCACTGCTCCAGAGTCTAATGGTGGAGAGCATTACACCACTCCAGCCGACTCTTGGCATTGCGCATGGTGATCTTAGGTTTGTGTGTGGCTGCTCGGCTATGGAAACCCACTTCATGAAGCTCTCGACAAACAGTTATTGTGCTGACGTTGCTTCAAGAGGCAGTTTGGAACTCGGTAGTGAGTGTTGCATCCGAGGACAGACAATGTTTACACGCTTCAGCACTCGGCAGTCCCGTTCTTTGAGCTTGTGTGGCCTACCACAGCCATTTTTGCTCCTAGACGTTTCCACTTCACAATAACAGAACTTACAGTTGACCAGGGCAGCTCTAGCAGAGCAGAAATTTGACGAACTGACTTGTTGGAAAGGTGGCATCCAATGACGGTGGCACGTTGAAAGTCACTGAGCTCTTAGTAAGGCCATTCTAATGCCAATGTTTGTCTATGGAGATTGCATGGTTGTGTGCTCGATTTTACATATATGTAAGCAATGGGTTTGGCTGAAATAGCTGAATCCACTAATTGGAAAGGGTGTCCCATATATAGTGTATAATTTTTTATATATATACAGTGAGGGAAAAAAGTATTTGATTCCCTGCTGATTTTGTACGTTTGCCCACTGACAAAGAAATGATCAGTCTATAATGGTAGGTTTATTTGAACAGTGAGAGACAGAATAACAACAACAAAAATCCAGAAAAACGCATGTAAAAAATGTTATGAATTGATTTGCATTTTAATGAGGGAAATAAGTATTTGACCCCCTCTCAATCAGAAAGATTTCTGGCTCCCAGGTGTCTTTTATACAGGGAACGAGCTGAGATTAGGAGCACACTCTTAAAGACACCTGTCCACAGAAGCAATCAATCAATCAGATTCCAAACTCTCCACCATGGCCAAGACCAAAGACCTCTCCAAGGATGTCAGGGACAAGATTGTAGACCTACACAAGGCTGGAATGGGCTATAAGACCATCGCCAAGCAGCTTGGTGAGAAGGTGACAACAGTTGGTGCGATTATTCGCAAATGGAAGAAACACAAAAGACCTGTCAATCTCCCTCGGCCTGGGGCTCCATGCAAGATCTCACCTCGTGGAGTTGCAATGATCATGAGAACAGTGAGGAATCAACCCAGAACTACACGGGAGGATCTTGTCAATGTTCTCAAGGCAGCTGGGACCATAGTCACCAAGAAAACAATTGGTAACACACTACGCAGTGAAGGACTGAAATCCTGCAGCACCCGCAAGGTCCCCCTGCTCAAGAAAGCACATATACAGGGCCGTCTGAAGTTTGCCAATGAACATCTGAATGATTCAGAGGAGAACTGGGTGAAAGTGTTGTCGTCAGATGAGACCAAAATCGAGCTCTTTGGCATCAACTCAACTCGCTGTGTTTGGAGGAGGAGGAATGCTGCCTATGACCCCAAGAACACCATCCCCACAGTCAAACATGGAGGCGGAAACATTATGCTTTGGGGGTGTTTGTCACGATCGTCATAAGAGGCAGACCAAGGCGCAGCGTGATATGCGTACATACTTTTAATGAGTACTTTACATCAAACAACAAAACAACAAAACGATACGTGAAGTCCTAGGTTAACACACCAAAACAAACCTTACGGAACAAGATCCCACAATAAACTAGTGCCAACCGGCTGCCTAAGTATGGTTCCCAATCAGAGACAACGAGAATCAGCTGCCTCTGATTGGGAACCACCCTGGCCAACATAGAAAACACGAACTAGAACACAACATAGAAAATACAACATAGACACTACACACCCTGGCTCAACATTGAAGAGTCCCCAGAGCCAGGGTGTGACAGTGTTTTTCTGCTAAGGGGACAGGACAACTTCACTGCATCAAAGGGACGATGGACGGGGCCATGTACCGTCAAATCTTGGGTGAGAACCTCCTTCCCTCAGCCAGGGCATTGAAAATGGGTCGTGGATGGGTATTCCGGCATGACAATGACCCAAAACACATGGCCAAGGCAACAAAGGAGTGGCTCAAGAAGAAGCACATTAAGGTCCTGGAGTGGCCTAGCCAGTCTCCAGACCTTAATCCCATAGAAAATCTGTGGCGGGAGCTGAAGGTTCGAGTTGCCAAACGTCAGCCTCGAAACCTTAAAGACTTGGAGAAGATCTGCAAAGAGGAGTGGAACAAAATCCCTCCTGAGATGTGTGCAAACCTGGTGGCCAACTACAAGAAACGTCTGACCTCTGTGATTGCCAACAAGGGTTTTGCCACCAAGTACTAAGTCATGTTTTGCAGAGGGGTCAAATACTTATTTCCCTCATTAAAATGCAAATCAATTTATAACATTTTTGACATGCGTTTTTCTGGATTTTTTTGTTGTTATTCTGTCTCTCACTGTTCAAATAAACCTACCATTAAAATTATAGACTGATCATGTCTTTGTCAGTGGGCAAACGTACAAAATCAGCAGGGGATCCAATACTTTTTTCACTCACTGTAAACTAATGGACAACAATAGTTAGGCTTCTACTTCCAGCTTGTACATACTATATACATTTTACGGACACATTATATTTTACGTCAGTTATCTTTTGTTTGTTTTTAGTTTAGTGCAGGTAGCTTAGTGGTTAAGAGCATTGTGCCAGTAACCGAAAGGTCGCTGGTTCTAATCCCCGAGCCGACTAGGTGAAAAATCTGTCGATGTGCCCTTGAGCAAGGCACTTAACCCTATTTGCTCCTGTAAGTTGCTCTGGATAAGAGCGTCTGCTAAATGACCAATTATTTTTTATTTATTTTATTGTTTCCATCAGGAGTGTGACACTAAAGACCGCTTTGTGAGGTGTGAAAGTTCACAGTTAAATTCCAGCTGAAAAATACCCAGGGGCTTGCCTTGGCTCCAAGTCAGAGCAGGACTGATGGAGCCATGGCCCAGTGAGACACGGGTGCTGGCCCGCGTAGATGGAAAAAAGTTTAAGCCTTTTGGGTAAAATACAGGGGTAAATCCTCCTTGGAAATGCGGCATACGTGAGACGTAACAACCTCCAGCTCGGAACAACCTCTTTCTCTCACCGCTGGGGGTCAATGAGCTCATCCATAGGGATCATCTGTGCGGACATAGTACACACAGGTTCCAGATCACATTTGTATTGTCTTCTTTTTAATATGGCAGACCAAGGTAGCAGAGGGAGATGGGATTGGGTGATTGGTCATGGGGTGACGAAAGGGAGCTGTTGGAGCTAGGAACACAAGCATTTCGCTACACGTGCAATAACATCTGCTAAACATGTGTATGTGACCAATAACATTTGATTTGATTTGAGGAGGGGTGCACTAGTTGACAGTACACCCTGCCCATGTATGGGCCCCAGGAATGGCACTATGACTAAATTATGAGAATAATTACATTAGTCATTCCCCAGCGCATCTGCAATTTGGGTGGACATCAACAGTATTAAACAGATTAGGGGAGATAGTGGTGACAAGGCTCTCGCAGGTCTGATGGGAAGATGTATTATGGCCCTTACGTTAATATACTCTTGTGGGGCAATATTTCCTGAGCAAATATGCAATGTTAACAAAAATTATAGTTTTGTGCACTTAGCAAAAATTGCAAGTTGATTACATCTTATATTGCTGAAATTAAATTCACTTTATCACTGGTTAACAGGGTATTACACATAATATGAAACCCTTCCAGAATAAAAAATACATGCATTTAGGTGCTTGCCAATAAAGGAAAACGCTGACACTTGTGTAAACATTTCACCAGCATAGCAGCTTTTCCACGACAAATAAAACAATTAATTTTATTTTGAATGAAGGTCAATCTGTTATAACCTGAGTCCAAAGAAAATGACAGAGAAAAGGGGCAAAGGGAAGCGAGAGATTAATAGATTGTCTTAAAAGCCGATATGGATCATTATTTTATCCACTCCTATTACCTGGTTAAACGTGTATGACTTCATGTCAGAACATTATTAAGGGCGCCAGCTTCATCCAACCTACATGCACCCTTTCTGGCCTGATAGCTTAACCATTGCAGAATCTGGTAGAAATTCTGTAGGAAAAATGAGTTATTGGAATGGTTTACACTATGTTTCAGCAACACATGCATTTTCTCAATGGGTCAAATTAACTACAATGTGCTTACATGTGCAACTGCATCTAAATTAGCTTTGAATGGACTGATCACAAACTCACATACCCACCTAATTTCCCCACCTACATCAAATCTTTTATTTCAGGAGAATTTAAGTCACTTCATTTGTGTGCTTTTTACTTAAATTCTCAACACGTGCGTTTCGATTGAATCCATGCCTCCAAATCAATATCATCTACCTTATACATTGTTACAGCATCTGAATATTACTTCCATACTACGCTGCTCATTAACAAAAGAACGGAGAGAGACTGCAGAAACCCTCAGGGGGCCCAGAAAAATACCACGGCTCCCGTAAATCATTTGTTTGTTATTAGTTAATGACTCCTGAAGTCCAACAGCACATTGGGTGATGAAATTTCTGATCACCTCTCCACAGTTGACTCTCCCCACCGCCGGGCTCATTACAGGGCCATCTCATTAGAGAAGGACAGGTCTAACTAAGATGGCACCATGACTCTGCTGCCCAGGAGTAGGGGCAGCAGGGGCGAAAGGTTGCTGGTTCAAATCCCCGAGCCGACTAGGTGAAAAATCTGTCGATGTGCCCTTGAGCAAGGCACTTAACCCTAATTGTTCCTGTAAGTCGCTCTGGATAAGAGCGTCTGCTAAATGACTAAAATGTAAATATCAAATGAGTAGAAACAGGTGTGGGTGTGTCAGCAGCCTGCAGCCTTGCTTCTCTCTCTCTTCAGTTCTCATTGGAGATGTTTCCAGCATGCTCTTCGCACCAACTCTCTTTCATGGCATTCAGCGTATGGAGAGTCTTTTATGTTTTCTACTGAAGCCACTAATTGTCTTTGTCTCTCCAAGGCATAGGCTAGTGTTGCATCCTTACAGTAAATACATTCTTTGAAATATAGGCTATCATATACTGTAGAAGAGGACCAATCGGTTAACTTTATTGAGGCCATACTATGGAGTCAATATACACTGAGTATACCAAACATTTAAGTCATTTAGCAGACGCTCTTATCCAGACAATTAGTGCATACATTATTATTATTTAATTTTTTTCATACCCCCTGTGTGAATCGAACCCACAACCCTGGCGTTGCAAACACCATGCTCTACCAACTGAGCTACATCCCTGCCGGCCTTTCCCTCCCCTACCCTGGATGAATTGCTCGCCGCCCCATAGTTCTCCCAGTCACGGCCGGCTACGACAGAGCCTGGATTCGAACCAGGATCTCTAGTGGCACAGCTAGCACTGCCTTAGACCACTGCGCCACTCGGGAACACCTTCCTAATATTTAGTTGCAGCTCAGCGATGTTAGGATTTTGAAAGTCATGTAGTGTACGCCCGGCATTAATTGCACTGAGAGCTGCTTGAAATGCCCACTGCAGTCAAAAAGGTGATTTTCCTATGTTTTATATACAGTATAAACTGAGTGTACAAAACATTAGGAACACCTTCCTAATATTGAGTTGCACCCCCTTTTGCCCTCAGAACAGCCTCAATTCATGTCGAAAGCGTTCCACAGGTTGCTGCCCATGTTGACTCCAATGCTTCCTACAGTTGTGTCAAGTTTGGTGGATATGCTTTGGGTGGTGGACCATTGTTGATGCACACAGGAAACTGTTTTGTCTTGCCCATTCACCCTCTGAATGGCACACATACACAATCCATGTCTTAATTGTCTCAAGGTTTAAAAATCCTTCTTTAACCTTCATCCTCCACTTTATCTACACTGATTGAAGTAGATTTAACAAGTGACATCAATAAGGGATCATAGCTTTTACCTGGATTCACCTGGTCAGTCTATGTCATGGAAAGAGCAGGTGTTCTTAATGTTTTGTATACTCAGTGTACTTTATCACTGTAAAACTAAGTGAAAGTAAGCAACAGGGATGAAACAATGTAGCAGGGGCTTAGTTCAGTGGCACACCAGCAACAATGTGTTCAATTTGGTTAAAGTGGTCACACAGATTTAAGTATTTCATCAGCCCTTCGGATGATGCAATTATTATACATTCTCCCTAAACTGATTATCCACTTTTTGCATGCGAGAAAACAATATTTATCGGCTACTCCGATGCATTTATTTTCAGCTCCGATCTTGTGCTAAATCACCTTGTATGTAACCTTTATTACAATAATGAGTGAATTGTCTAATACTGTAGTTATATTACTAATTCTCTCCTTCCCATATCTCCCTCTGTAACTTCTAATCTAGCCATTCATCTCTACAGGCTAACCTAAGGCTGATTTCTCAGGTCATACATGTGTATAGATATATTTCCTGTCACAGCTTATTTAAATAATCACTCGCATGTCGGGAACACATTATGGCCCTCTGTCAAGGTAATAACACATTGTCACCGATGCTGGGAAGCAAACTTTAAACAATTGATCAATGTTTAACAATTTATAATGGAGTGAATACGAATTAGGGGTGTGAACGGTAGCCCTTTACTGTGGCAGATTTGGACACTGATAAGTGCCCAAATTGGAACGCAGTGGCTGTACAGTAACAGTAATGTTTTATTGTCATTGTATTTTGAAAGATGAGATGTTGAGGATTATAATAAATACCGCTTTGATGTCATACAAGCAAGCCTAACACCCGTGAGTCCAAATGTGCACTTCACATTTGATATACAGTGTCAACGTTTATGATGACTATGTTTGATGTACAGTTACAAGATGACATGGCTTTATACCCTGGGTTGTCCTGAACAGAATAAGTATATGTTTGTTGCATTGTGAAGAAAATTTGCCGCCTACCACGCATCTGAATGCACTCATGACTCCATTCTATGTGCACCAAAATTAAGATCTGCTTCTCTGAATGGCCTTGTGAAACCCTAACACTGTAAGATCGTATTTTATAATTTAGCTAGTTATGTTGGCAATAGAACAAGCTTTCAAATTATGCCACCTGACCCAGATTGCGATTTGTAATGGACCGTTTTTGGATTGTGTAAACAACAACAGTAGGTCTGCTTGCTCTAGTTCCTCAAAGGCACAGCTAGGAGAGCTAAAAAAAAAGCACCTTATAGTTGAAGACTCTTCTTTGAGTCATAAAAGTGCATTGACATTACTTAAGAGCTGTTGAAGAGGTGTGTGACCACTTGGAAACACCAGTTAGACCTCCCACAAACCCTTGACAGTTTTTTATCTTATGTTGCACCAACCCCAAATTATCATTTTACTGAATGTATCTAAAGTATCATCAAGATTTTGCTATCAACAAATGCAGCGAAGAGTACAGTAAATGTAAAATGCACATAAAAACAACAGTGTAATGTTTGGATTCAGTCTTGTGTCAGGTGAACTGTTGTGTCCTCACCTTTTAGTCTAGTAATTTTCCCATAATTTCCCAACTGTTCCCTTGTTCTGAAGTGTCTGTCCTATATCTGAGAGATATAAGAAAGATCAGGAAACATTATATATTTATATATATGTTTACATGTATTTAACTGCTACCATGGTTATACATATGCTTTCCATATCGTAAGAAACATTTAAATTTAGCCCTATCCATATAGGCCAATTCCCACGAGTGTAAGTGGTTAATAAAAAATCCATGACCCAAAGATTATGTCACAGTGCAGTTATCACGAAACTACCACTAACATCATAAAGTGAAAAATTTAACAATTACGTAACGCAACAATGCTGTAACGTTAGTAGGAGATATGCATCTTTCAAATCATTTGCTATGGATATAAAGCGTTCCGCACCTCATCGTTGTTAAGTTGGAAAAATGGTAGAGTGACAGCAGTGAACAGCCTGCTCTGTCCCTACTCAATATATTGAGTTTGTGGCTGCACTGTGCTTTTAGCTGACCCAACATTACAACGTAGCGATTGGTGCTTTGGAAACATGCTGAAGTACAGACTGACTGCTGGGAAGTTGTCCAATTATTGTAAATAAGTGACGAGTTGCACGCTTTTTATCAGCTAGCTAGCTAAAATGTAATCCCTGTGCTTGTCAGTGAAGCTAATTTGCAGCAGGCAGGCTACAACAAGCTAAATCAGCTGATTAAATCACCGGTGACCAATATACTTGAACATATTTTGTGCAGGAGTAGAGAGATGTCATTTTGTTTTTACAACTTTCTGACTGTCTATCAGTGTATGCGTCTGAGTCTGCCTCAGTGCCCGTGATTCATATTGAGTGAATCATGCACAAGTCAGGTCGTGGGAGACTATGCTCGCAAATGGATTTTGAATTTTGAAATATTGATAAGTGGCAGTTGGGATGTCGAGTGCGCATCGTCTCAATGCTAACTTTGGTCAAAACACTTGCAGACTTGAGTGATAACTTTCAAACACAACAAAAAGTGGTCACTCGATAAAGGGCTTAGGGGCTAAGTGTTCGGTTTGAGATTCAGCCTATGAACGCAGTAGATAGAACGTACTTGCCCCCTTGTGGTCATACGCAATAGGACCACCACATGCAATAGGACCATATTCTGCATTGTGAATTCACATGAAATCTTTATTGAAAACCGGTTTAGAAAATGGCAGTTTAAACATTAAGAATATTGTCCATTTGTCACATCCCAAATGCGAATGTTAATGTCTCCATTACTAGTGGCCTTTGGCTATATTATAATAATTTAACACCGCAAATCAGGGAAAAGTCGCTATCATTATTGCTTTTTTTATGGCAAAAAGGGGTAATGGCAACATGTATTATGCACAGTATGCCTGTTTAAATGAGAGATGGCACTGATTGAACAATTGTGCCCCATAGCTTTGCACACAGTTGACTTGTTGTCGGGCAGAATAGAGTAGATTGTAATCATTATTTCCTATAATGTATTGTCATGTTGCTTGGAACAGTACAGCATATGTAGTTCATACTGTAAGTTGTGTTTTTTGCTGTTGTCTGCTGTAGCTTGTAGCCGTGAAAGTCCTTCCTGTTCCTACAGCTTTCAGGGCTGGTAAGTAGTCGGTAGGGGAATGCCTTGGGTAATGTTTCATTCCTGATCCAAATCCTATACCCCTGCTGTTGTTGTGCATGAGTGGAGGGAAGCTCCTATCCTTCCCCATCTCCACCACCTTATCAGGAACAATGAACCATCAGCTGGAAAATCCCTCCCTCCATCCCAGTAGCGATGCATGGGTAAAATCACTGGGGAAGTCAAGCCAGAAAAAAAAGGCATATTACAACCTATGTGTTGTGATTATTGCGTTGTTTGCTCTATAACCTGTTAGTTCATATGCCTTACCACTGTGATATATAGGCCTAAGGCCGAGACAATAAGAAGACACAGTGGCAGAATATATTCAACCACACCTTTGTTTCATCACAAAACCAGAGAGCAACCACTGTCCGGTGAAGTCGACAAAGCATATTGTATGTAACAAACAGTTACCTGACCTACAGTATGGTCAAGTGAGTGAATTTTTCCAACATATTCGGACTAGTAAACAACTATTGATTTAGAACCACGGCCAGTTACCACAAGTTGCAAAGGAAACAGACCAAAACGGTCTACGACTCTGTCATACAATACATGCTTTTATTTGATGTTGTCCTAGGCTACCTGGCTGAAATGCTTGCTCATTAGCCTAACGTCCTTTCATGGGCAACGTTAGCTAGTTAACATTAGCCTTCTACATGTAGCTATATATTGAACTTCCATTCTCTCAGGCCAGGAGCACAAAGTATGAATTTATGGTTGGATCAGAATCGCTGTTATAATCATTGGCCATTACGAAGAATTAAGTAAAACCACAAGTCCAAATCCCTATCTCCATCTATGGCAAATTTAGGAAAGGGCCAGTTTTAGCTAGCTAGCCACCGGAGGACAACAACACAATGAGATGCAACAATTCAAGTTGTTTCTATAAATGACGTATTGCTCTCGATGTGATGTGATTGGAGAGAAGCCAAATCCAAACTGGCTTCCCTTGACACTTTTTTTTGGTGCGCCAGGACCATTCACAGTTGAGCTCACTCAGTTTAGCTCAATGCTGATTGGCTATTATTTTTTACTTTTTTTATCAAGGGAGGCCAAATGCTCGCTGGCTTCCCTTGCATTCAATGCTACGGGCAGCAACAATGTCATACTCTTTTTGACCAGACAGCATCAGATAAATGGCCTACACATACAGAGACAGAGGGGCGCTGTTTTGCTCGCTCTGGTGTTTTCTCCGGTGAGATACATTCAGCCTTTTGCGAATTGAAGAAAAATGATGAAACACAGAGAAATGAAAGATACATTATTTAAAAGTTTTTTTCTTTTTTTCTTGGTCAATTTTTTTGGGAAGCATGGCTTCCCTTGCCATCCATAAATACATGCCACTGCGTGTATTCACACAGTGATCCTGAGTCAGGGGTCTGGTGGGTGTGAGGGGGCGAGGCCCCCCTGTTTGCCCATGGGATCAACCAAGATCAGCTGTTGCTGACTGGGCGCTCTGGCCGCTGAGAACCTCCAGGTGAGTCTGATTAGCTCTCTATGGAAGAGGCGTTGGAGGCGGGGTCAAGACATGGCAGCTCGGATTACCTTGGAAGAAGAAGAGAATGAGAAAGGAGAGAGGAAAGAGGCGTTTGCCTCTCAAACCCTCAAACGAGCGGTTGTGGACTAACGAGGGTGAAATTAGACAGATGTCAGGAGAGGTCTCAATTTCCCCCTCAAATCAGCATGACACCTGGCCCCGGTCTTTAATTGGTCGAGACACCTCACCTAATCTGCGGGTCGGTTGGCTCCTCGAAACCTCGGAGCGGCGCAGCCCTTAAGCTCCATTCGTCACTGAGGCAGACAAAAGCAGGAGATGAAAAGAGTCAAAGGAGGGCCTCTGCTTTGAGCTCTAATCCAATTAGAAAGCTGTTAAGGAGCCTGAGTATAGTTTCACGTCCCTTAAAAGTACACATGAACTCTGGGCACCTCGGTGACCTTTGGTGACCTTGGAGAATGGCATCGTGTTAGAGGCACAGCGGGTCCCTCTCACTTGATCTTCCTCTGACCAGGAGGGGTGTGAGAAGGATTACTCTGTTCCATCCACTGCTACAATAACTGTATCATCATCCAAGAGAGGAACGCGTCTATGGCTACGTTTAAACAGGCAGCCCAATAATGATATTTTTTCCACTAATTTGTCTTTTGACCTATCACATCAGATCTTTTCACATCAGATCTTTTTTAGAGCTGTTCTAAGAGTGTTGGAGATCTCCTGATAGTTGTGTAATGACACAGTGTTTGTTTTTAAATTAAGTGCAATTAACTCTTTTGAATACACTTATGTAAACACAACAAGAGCCACTTTGGTATTAAACAAGTATTTTACGGCACTTCAGGGATTCTGTGGTGTGTGTGTGTGTGTGTGTGTGTGTGTGTGAGTGTGTGTGTGTGTGGGGGGGTCTAATTTATTCATATTTCTTTGTAAACAGGGTTATTATTGCCTTAGGTGATTACATTGCAAGTAAATACATCAATATTTATTATTGCTTTTCTATGTTTATTATTGCTCACAATTCTCCCTTCTTGGTAATATTTAAAACTGGCAGGCGCTACATACTAGTCAAAGACAAAGCAAAGCTAAACAGTTTTACTTAGTGATTTGACAGTACTATTCAAGCAATCATCAACTTGTTGAGAAGTGTCAGGCCAAAGACCATTGGCCCAAGAAATAGGTCTTAAATGTTTCCCTAAAGGGGGGCATTTTCTGGGTCTCATAATATTCCCAGCTAGTGATCAAACAATGAAATATAATCAGCGGTCCCAGTCTACTTCACATAAAAACATGTTCCCTAATATAAAGATAATTTCTTTGAATATTAAAGCAGCATATCATCTTATGAATATTTAATTTCTCTCCACCTTTAATAATACAAAAATTAAGAATATAACTTTTCCTCCTATACATTACCACTGTCTGTACTATTGTATATCACACATTGAATTACAAGCCAGAATACTTTAGGTACTGCTAAATAGCACTGCACTCTGTGATTGTTAAAGCATGACTTGGGGCCTCTTGACTAAATTACATTGGCCTTCATTAGGAGAAACATTCCCAATGTTTCTAACACAAGCCTATATTGTGTACAGTGTAGCTGGTTAAGAATGAGAGGGTAGTAGCTTGTTAGACATGTTGCTATTAGGGATGTTCGGTGGATCTCTCCAAAAATGGAGCTCACCATAAAGCAGCCTTGGGATTGCCAGTTTGCAATTAATGAATCATTTGACTTAAATTGATTTAAACTCCACAAAATCCACTGTGGCATTTTTGACCTGCATACAAATGCAAACAAGCTAGCATGGTAATGAAAATGGATAGGAATCTCACAGCTCTGTTTGACAGTGCTAGGTGTCTCTGTTTATAGATGGATCTCATCAGTTATTAGGAGGCAGAGAAAGATTTAATTTATGTGTGAAGACTGGAAGAACCCTGTACAGATTTGAATGCTAACCTAAAAATAATTACCGGACATAATAGGCATGCAGATTGACTTTGCAGACATGGCAACCCTCTTGGATACAGGCTTGCAGCAGTACTCCATTAGTACTGTATTGAATCCCTCGTAGCCATGTTTCATTTTCTCTGTCGTTATTGTTATTATCTTCTGTTGAATGTCTCTGTATGCCACTGTGATGAGGGGCATAATTGTGTGCCAATCCCTAAGAAAAAAGCACACCCTTAATTATTCCGGTATCATAGTTATGCTGGCAATTAACGCTTGACTTCACAATTATACACTCCATTTGATTGCTTTCAGCGGCGGGATACAATAGGTTGTTTGGATACAATAGGTTGTTTGCTATCGACATCCAGCGAAGCACAGTTATCTAGAGTAGAGGCAATGTCAAGATTGAATAGTGTGCTAACAGGAGTTACAACCGGATGCTTCTCATAATCGTAGCCATACACAATAGAATAGATGGTTCACAATACAAATACATGCAAAACTCCTACATACAGTTCATACAAAAATGACATATGTACCTCATGGACTTTGTGTCTATTATGGGAAATCCAATTTCTTATGGGAAATCCTTGGATGTGGAGAAAAATCCAGATTTTTTCCCCCCTGATTTACACCTGTACATAAACTAATGGTGTTTTTTAAGGGAAGTCCAAAATCGTGGCCAGACTGTGCCGGCTAGTATAACCCAAACCTAAACATACCTATGCCTACTATAAATGTTAACCTAATAAGTAAGTGACACTGTATTTCATATGTTGCTTTAATTTAATTCAGACCTAATTATTCTACGCTATACACCTGGCACTTGCATCCCACTACCACATTCCAGCATGTTTAATGTCTTTGGCTCTGGCATCAAAGGCTGGATTTGATGGTATTTGGCATTGAGTTATCTTGGCTGCAACTTAAATTAGATTAGAATGGGACACATTAAAAAGTATCCCTCTTGATCTCCACATAACAGGATATTCTAAGTATTTTCAATGTCAAAACCAACACCCAACCAAAATTGTGAACATGTTGAGATTAGTGGGAAAGACTGTGAAAACATATGACTTCTAAATTGTGCCAAAACCCAGGTAAACAAAAAAGAAAAACATTTAAGGTTGATATACATTAGGAAAGACAAGAAGTCATATGTTAGCACTTTAAGTAAGCTCCCTTGCGTGCACTCTTATGGATCGTTTGAAGTTACTTTCTATGGATTCCCTATTATATTGTATCAATGACTTTATGCTATAGCCATTCTAACAACCTTTAGCTAACACCCAAAAGAACAGAGAATCTCAGAGGCTACAGTCCACCATACTACGTTGGATGAAACCTGACATGATTGCTGTTTGCTTGCCAATATTATTACAAGCCAAATTGGGTTCAGATATTGCTAGTCAGCACACCAGATGCTGAATTCAATAAATAACTTCCATTATACCTGATCATGGAGGTGAAACAGACAAGTGAAGGGTATGAGCCAACATTCAAATAAAAAACAAGATCAATACACACGGTTCACAGATGTGCATTTACATGGTTTACTAACTACCAATTCATTTACTATTCCACTCCTATTTATTGTCATATAAATGGATAGGGACTGGGGTGTAAAATTGATCTAAGGTGAGGTTTGTGCTACTGTAGTGTACCAAATTAAATTCTCTATCTAGTTTAATGAGTGGTTGAAATGTTGAAGTTAGTTGGCTTGACCCAAAGATTGAAGTGCTAGGGAGCAAAAAAGTTGATGCCCCCCTCAGAAAATGTTTCAACAAGAACTTGGAGTGATAAAGTGTGTATGTGATAAAATGGCAGCCTGTACGTAAACATTTGGGGTCAGGTGCTGCCACAGACCAGAGCCGAGTCCTGGGGCACAAGGCTCAGAGAGGCAGGAGTTAGGTCCAGCTTTAAAGAAAGACTTTCATCCTAATGTTTTGTAGGCAGGTTGTAACTAATGTACATAATTAAAAATGCAACATCCTTACCTTTTTTTGGTTAAACTGAGATAAAATGTGAAACAACTTCTCTCATCATTATGTATATGTATCCCCTAGCATATGTTTCATATTGCCTGCTATGGCAAAATGAGTTACCTTTTCAAATAATTATGCAATTAGACTCGAATTTGAGCATTGATCGTGATGTAGAATGTGGTTACAAAGTTTCACAGTAGCTTACCTAAAACCCCACAACAAAACACAAAATGACCTCTAAAACTTGGACGCCTTGAGCATTTGTCACAACGCATGGCCGTTAAACACAGCCACCAGTCACAACCCATGCACCAGAGAATACATCAGACCGCAGCGTGGACTTCAAACATCAAATTACACCGCCCAGTATGAGACATATAGATAACCCCAATGTCAGTAGGAATCCAATCTAAATCTAAATTGTGCTCCACAAAAAACACCCCCCTTGATTAGTTCTCCAAAAAAATACATTTCCTGGCTCCCATTGCCTATTTTAGGTCTGTTTATTTCCCCACAGGTATTTGGCAATAGGCTCCTCACTGGACTCCATCTCAGTGGCCCCAGTCGGTGCTCTGTCTGTCTGCAATGCTTTAGCCAAGTCTGAAGCCTCTCTCCTCTCTCTGCCCCCGACCATGCCCAATGATTACACTGGCCCCTCAGTGAGCTTTTTCAATATGCACTGGAGGTCAGGCCTTTGTGTCCACTCCAACCAGAACAAAATGAGGGGAGCGATTCGACAAAACTGTGCTACATTTTACTTCACTGACCTAAACCGGAGTAATATCGTGCATGCCATTACCAAAAAAAAATGTTTCAGCTTCGGTGAATTCTTGCTCTCAAAGGAATTGTGGCGCTAGTCAATTTCATCTTCACTCTCTTCTAGCTTTTTCATGCCCTGTTATTACAAGTAGGCAATCTCAAGGAAAAGACTGGAGCAGATATCTACAGCTTTATGTTAACATTTGGGCTTTAGGGCCTACTTCACACTTAAAAACCTACCTGCCATTATCTGTATATTCTTACCATGGTTTAAATGTGCAATATTAAACTTAGCTCAGTGAGTCATTTTCCCTTGCTTGTCATAATACTAGCCAATCCTATGTTTTAGTGTAATTGCAAGTCAGTAGTAGGTATTTTATCCAAATAGAACAGTGTGTTTTTTGTGATACCCGGACAATACATAAATAAAGTATGTGGAGGTGCTGTATCTTCTCTATCTCTCCATTTCAGATGGAAATAAAAGGGTTAAATGCCACTAATCCTCTGTCTCCAATGAGCAAGCGGAGGTCTTGACAATAGGTAGCTTGTTTATCTTCCGTTCCGCCGCCCCTTAGATATATCTCCAACCGCAAGGTCTCTGTCCAATCTCTTTTCAGACCAGGAAGTGTGACAACTTGACAAGTTGACATGTGGCCGTAATTGACTATTCCACATATAAAGTTTAGTCAAATGGAAATGGGCCATCTCAGGATGCTTTCCAGCAAAATTACCTAATTTACTGTATTGACATTATTGACCTCTTGGAGGGGGAAAGGGATTCCTGTGACCTCGGGCCAGTAAACATATGAGAGGATCAATACTACAAGGTCAGAGTTCACTCTGCTCCCTACTGAGGTTGATTGCGGAATGAACTCTATTAAAAGTTTCCAAAGCCGAAAAGTCCAACATTATTTGGTTCTGATGCAGGAGAGTTCTAGCAGGAAACCCAAAGGCACATTGATAGTAATGGAGTTTGTCTGTGTCACTTTAATTGAAGGTGCACCCAATTCGATAACTGCAGGGAGCACTATGTGGCTGGAATTTCGTAAAGGGAGCAAGCGCTCCAAGATTAAAGGCTTGATTAACTGGGAACTTCAGTAAAGGTTACACACTGTCCAACCCATGAACCCACAGTCTGGCAAATGTGCTTACAAATTGACAGCCGTGTTTTTAAGTTGTTTTCCACTTCCTGACACTCCCTGGAAAAACTATGTGTAGGAGCTCATTCATGAAAGGTTCAATGCAGCTGTGTTTATCTCAATATCAGATCATTTCTGGGTAACAATGAAATACCTTACTGTGATTGTTTTCAATTAAAATGGTCAAAAATAAACAAAAACAGCTTCTTAGCAAAGAGCAATTTTTCAAGCAAGAATTTTGCTTGCACTGTCTGGGAACGGTCTGATTGGGGAGGGGACAACTGAAAACTAGCTGTTATTGGCAGAGATGTTTTGAACTCTTTCTTATGGGTCTATTAACTAATTTACTGCCTGGTGATGTCACCAGGCAGGCCAAAACTCCATCCCACAAAAACAGGCTAAGATTTCAGGCGGTCTTTTCAAACAGCTCTTTCACTAAAAGGCCATTATCATCATTTTCAAAATGTTACTGTATTATTCCAACCTCATAGTGCGGAAATATAAAACACAACAAAATCACGTTTTTGACTGCATTGGGCCTTTAAAACAAAGCAAGCACTAATGTATACAGTTAATAGAATGCACTTGTTTGGCCTTTGGTTAATCTATGAATTATTGTCCAAGGGCCACCAATGTCAACATCGTTCTGTAGCTACTTTTAGTAAGTTGAAGAATTTTTTATCTACAACTTGTACAAGTTGCACATTAATTAAATATGATACACTGAGTGTACAAAACATTATGAACACCTGCTCTTTCCATTACATAGACTGACCAGGTGAATCCACTTGAAAGCTGATCCCTTATTGATGTCACCTGTTAAATCCACTTCAATCAGTGTAGATGAAGGGAAGGAGACAGATTAAAGAAGGATTTTTAAACCTTGAGACAATTGAGACATGGATTGTGTATGTGTGCCATTCAGAGGTTGAATGGGCAAGACAAAATATTTAAGTGCCTTTGAACGGTGTATGGTAGTAGGTGCCAGGCGCACTGGTTTGAGTATGTCAAGAACTGCAACACTGCTGGATTTTTCAAGCTCAACAGTTTCCCGTATGTATCAAGAATAGTCCACCACCCAAAGGACATTCAGCCAACTTGACACAACTGTGGGAAACATTGGAGTCAACATGGGCCAGCATCCCTGTGGAACGCTTTCAACACCTTGTAGAGTCCATGACCTGATGAATTGAGGCTGTTCTGAGGGCAAAAGGGGGTGCAACTCAATATTAGGAAGCTGTTCCTGATGTTTTATACACTCAGTGTAAATCAAAGGAACGATTTTGAAATCATAGTGGCATGTGGTCCTTGGACTATTACTTCTGTAGAATAGTTACTGTACATTTAGTCTACGTTTGTGGGGGAACAAAGCCTACAGTATACGGTAGGCTACAAACACACACATTTTCACACGAATGAAGGGCATATGGAATGAAATTAGGCCTATAGTCACCACAGCAGTTCTATGTGATTTGATTGTAAGGCGGGGATGTAATTGCATTCATTGGTGCATTCCCCACCAAGCCACAGCTCCACAGTGGCCTCATCAGTCACCTCTCCTCCACCCCCCTCTCCCTCTATCCCCTTCCCCTAGCCAAGCCTCACTTTTCCTCTATTTACCCAGATAAAGCTATAATGGGTCTCTTTGTGCCATTGATGGCCACTCAGCTATGCTGGCTGGGACAGTCAACAGAAAGCTCCTTTTATCAGGAGTTAGCTTCAATTAGCCAAGTTACAGTTTTTAATGAATGTCCTCCATGACCTTCAGTCTTCGGTCCTCCTTTAAATGATTTAACTTCGTCTGATGGTTTGCTTTAGAGTTGGACTGGGGGTTGTGTTTTGGTGTTGGGGTGGGGGATGACAGGTTGTGTTTACTGACTGATAAATGGGTGTAATGGCAGTGGACAAAGGTATGGGAAGGGGTGGGGTATGGGTTTGGGGATGAGGGGGGTAGCATTAAAGATTGATACACTCCCCCCAGCTGTCCAAGCAGTGAAAGTCAGCTGACTGGCCTCTCTCATTGCTCTAGACTGATATTTTTATTCCTTTCGCCCCTCTCAGTACAGATAGCCCATCGGGCCCTAGCCTAGCTGTCTGTGGATGGGGATGACTGATAAGGAGATTCAATCGGGCGTTGCAAATCAACTTTTCCACCAGCATCTCTGGGAAGACCAGATAATACAGGTTTCTAATATTTGACCTGTCTGGCAAGAGAAGAGATGGAGGGAGAGAAAACACATTGATGTGATTCGGCTAATAGTTCTGCCAATTGATGAGTACCTCTGCACAGTCATAAAGATGAAAGACTGTCGGCGGAGTGAAATAAATTGGGCATATTTTTTGGATCAGAGTGCTCGGTAGACAGGGCACCGGCTGAATTTCCTGTTTGTGTCTCGTCACCTGTCAGGTTTCATCCCCTTCCTCCTCCACTGAAAACTGTTATCAGGCTTTTCAAAAACCTTAAATGGATACCGGGTTACTTATACAGAATCAAACTCGCTTTACAGAGAGAAAACAGGACAAAGGCACAATCACATGAGGCTGGAAAATACATTTCCGAAACTGGAATAGGTCAGTTGAGGATTCGTGTCAGGCGAGGATATATAATGAGTGTTGCAAAGCCAATTTCGTTGAGCTAGTCAATGTCACCGCTGTAAAGGCTCATCTTCGAGTCAACATACAAAAATACCCTGTATTTTGTAGGGAGCATTTTCTGTAGAAATGTCTTGTGAAATTATTATTAGTGGGAATGTTGTATAGAAGTGGTTGAAAGGTCAGCAATAGCCACTTCTAACTATGTGTAGGCCTACAGTATGTTCCATATGGCTATGTCGTTGTTGTTTCACATCACTGATGTATTGTGTTCTGACTTCTGAGCTATGAACATTGTGCATTGCAATGATGGTTGGTCAGTAAATGTACCTAGATGCAAAATGTCGGCCACAAATGTTTTGTAGCAACATTTGACGATGAGAATGGGATAATGGGAGAGTAAAGGTGGGGCGATACTATCTGTCCACTTTTCTCTGTCATAACAGCAAAATTGACAATTGATTCTATCTGGCTCGAAGGACCATGAAAAGCCTTGTTCAATCAAAACAATAACATTCATCAAGCACATATAAAGCACATTGTAGCCTATGGACCACATCTAGGCTACGTTATGTTGAATAAACAAAATGTAAACATCTCATCTTGCCTTGGTAGAATTTGACAATTTGAGAAATCTTGTCACTGGTCTTGTTTAAGTAGGGTTCGATAATAGTATGGTTCTGAGTCTCACAGCTCACATCATTCACAGCCTCTGTGTCTTCCTCCCGGCCCAGTTACTGCTGGGCCTGGCTGTGTCTGTCCTCGGCTCAGCTCAGTGTGACAGTGCCAGACTCTGCACTGACCTTCCTTGATGTTACGGGCTACAGAGGAGCCAGTACAGGGGCTAACGAGACATTGACATGGTGCGATAGCCAGGGGTGCCACACAATTATTCTAGCCTAGCGAAGAGAGCTATGTGAGAGTGTGTTGTGTCTGGCTCCTGTAGCTCTCTACCAGTCTGGCCAGACAGCAGGACTCTTCCTATTAATGATTGATGTCTTTGATTCTCTGTCAAACTACACAGGTCAGGTCCCAACACAAGGGAGCTTCATCAACATGGACTCACTCACCCAAAATGCTCTGCTTTCTGTTTTGGGGATTTGGTTTCTGAATAACATATTTTTTTTTGTCTGAGGAAAGCCTGAGATGCTCTCCTTTATTCAATTCCTCTTCAACAGTTTGAAGAGTTTTTGTGTTTACTTTTTGTTTTTCATGCTAACTTTGAGAAAAGTCCCATATCTTATTGCGATTAACATAAATGTATAACAAGAAGTAAGCATTGTAACTTAATACTTAGGAGAAAATGTTATAACACAACATTTATGCGTAATAGAGTGCTACTATTAGAGACTAATTTGAGTGGAGATATCTCGTTAACAGCTGATAAGGTGCGTCCGCATCTGATTAACAGGAGTAATTCATGGAATAAGTCACTTAGCCATGGTGCTGATGAGTGGATGATTGAGTGTGTTTCCCCATAAACATCCAGGTGAGGTGACATTGAACAAAAAAAAGCTTCAGTTTATCAATTAAGCACTCAGTCAATAAATGAACTGCTGAAAATCAATGAAAGTGACGTAGACTGCAGTAGTGCCACTTACTCTTGACGTTGACAAATTCATTCAATGATTTAATCAAATCCTCAGAAAAGAGGACAACACCTAATTTCTTTCAGATCAGAACAACAACAAAAAGCTACGGTATGCATTAATCTGCTGAGGCGACGCCGCTATCATCCATTCTCTCCATCTCTCCATCAGCTGAAATTCCATACTGGCTACAAGTTGGTTCATAGTCATTCCATAAAAGCGAGCGCATAGGGGAAGCCAAGCATCAAACGCTGAGGAAACAGCAATAGGGAAGTGGGGTCAGGACCCTGTGTGGCTGCCTGGGTAATAAAATAGGGATTTGTGCTGGGAATAAAAGAGAGGAGAGGTGGAGGGGATAGACTACATTTGAGCAACATCCAACAGTCAGGGGGAGAATGAAATATGCCATAGAACAAAGAGATACAAAAAATTACTTTCACCACATCAAAGTTGCATTTCTAAAATCTCAACAATGCAAGATAGATGTTAAACACGTTCTAATCCTTTTTCTAAGACAGAGAGTAGCATTCCCACAGCATGAGGCGTATATGCCTGCAGTTCTATGATGATTAGTGACTACGCAGAGTTTCTTACACATTTTAGCTGCCTATCAAATGTGGCTAAACATATTTGTACATCTTCAAGTTTATTTCTTCGGTTTGCTTAAAGTTAATTCTGGATTGTCTGCTTGCAAATTCTATCTCATAGTCTTTGTTCTCATAATGTATAGCCTATGCATGCAACATTTTAATTAAAGATAACTCTTCGACCTATATAGATAGACAACACTGTTACTTAAATAAAGTTGGACTACAGTTATATGGGTCCAATGCGTCAACTTCCCGGTAAAGTGAATGAATAAATAAGAAAAATAAGCTCTCACTTTGTTGTAAAGGGCACTTTGCTCAGTTGCATTCAAGGCTGAGCTCACTGCAACGCCTCAGTGGACCTTATGCTAGGGGGGTATTGATCTGTGTGTGTAAAGTTTCAGCCCACTGATTGCATGTAGAAAACAGGGCTATGTTCTCAAGGCTAGCGGCTGTCTAGCCACGAAACCAAAGCATTCTTCTCCCTCAATCCTCATGGTAATCCTTCTGGACCCCTTCAAACATTTGATCAACATTCGCTCAACTTTCAGGTGTCTTATTTGAACCTATAATACAGCGATATTTCGAGTCCTTGTTGAAATTCCACAATAAACCACTGATAATATACCATGTTCTACACTTGAGTGATTTAAATGTAAGGTCTTGGGAAGAGAGGGCGTTTTAAAGACGGTCTTGATGGGTAGGTCACTTTGTTTTTCTTTGAAAACGACTTACACGATGGGTCTCATGCAATACCTCCCTCCTGCCTCCTGCCTCCTGCCTCTTTTCTCATTTGACATACAGTATATTCTTAACAGTGATCCATTGTGGGCCTTATGACAAGAAAATAATCTATTACAAAAATGCATTTGGAACTGGAGGGGAAGAGGAACTAGAATCTAGATCAATACGATTTCAGGAGGCTGTGAGTGTTTCTGAAACTGAATTTCCACCTTCTTCCGTGTGAGTTGTTTTGACCTTGATCTCAAAGGAGATATGTCTTTCCTGCTACCCCCAGCCTCCCTACTCCATGATTATCCTGTACAGTGTGAAAGATAACCTTTGTGGTGAGCGGCACTTTTCTCTTCCCCCTCGCCACGCCTCGTGCCATTATCTTGCCAATCTGGAAAAATAGAACAAAAGATGTCACCATGCAGGCGTCCATAGCGCACCTTTATATTTCTTATGCACTTTTCTCTCATTATTCCCTCGGCTGTCTAAATTGCTTCTCCACGATAATTGAATTTAAATGAGAAAAAGGCAGGGTGACAGAGTATTTTGCTGTGTTAACGGGTTGGTGTTAAAAGTCCTCGCTCTTTTAATGGCCTAGCTATTAAAACCATCTAGATACGAGAGAGATAAAGATTTAGAAAAATAGTTCATAATCAGTTTACTGCAGATTGCTGTGTACTGTTTCGAGTTAAGGTTTAATTCTGATTTTACTATCCTGCGCTACAGTATCTTCTTTCCATTTGGTTTTACAATGATACACAGGGCCACCAGACAGACCAAAGGAAATGGGTACGACGGGGCGGCAGGTAGCTTTGTGGTTAAGAGCGTTGCGTCAGTAACCGTAAAGGTCGCTGGTTCTAATCCCCGAGCCGACTAGGTGAAAAAACTGCAGATGTGCCCTTGAACAAGGCACTTAACCCTAATTGCTCCTGTAAGTCGCTCTGGATAAATAAATGCATAATAAGATTTCTGCCAAAATAAACATCCAACTGTTGTCCCCAAATTATTGTTCAGTGAGAGGAAGTCATTCAGGCTTCAGCGGACAGAAACACATGTTGTGACGGTGCAACAATCGAATGAAGCGCCACAGCTAGAAGTACTGCGAAATGAAAACAAAATCAGGGCATTAGCATGTGCCTCAATCAATGTTTTCTGTTGTTCTCTTTGCCTGTCATGTCTCAGTGGAACTGGAGATAGACACTGCATAAAGTCATGTCTTCTCAGATGGATACTAGGACAACTCTCCTCCCGCTCAACCTGTTCTCCTGTCCCTTTCAACCTAGCAGGTTAGCAAAACCAAAACAGAGCATCATTAATAATTTACCTTGTTCATGCTGGGATAATACAGATACAATTATTGAAATCACGCCATATCCTCATTGATAGAAAGATGTATTACTCTCTTCTGTGCATCCCTGATCTGGACTGGACCCAAGGTTGATGGATTATTTTGGTGTGGAATATTTTGGACTCCCATTGCATTGTTTAAATTTTAGACATAAAAAATATATATAAAAAAGCAGAATGAGTCAATATCATTGGTGAGGTTAAGCACATAACATGGTCAGACAACTACTGGCCACAGCGCACAAATAGGTTGAATTGAATTATTTTAGAGAGAAAAAAAATCCCATAAAACGATTTGGCATGGAATAGCCTTCTTTTGACACAGTATCATCATCGCTTGTGAGTCAGTTGGTATTCTCATATATTGAAAATACCTCTCAGTGTACCATATCAAGGAACAAATGTGGCAAGTTATTCAAGCAATATCAACAATATCAGAGCTGTCTGCCACAATTGTGATGGAGGCAGGAACCCAAAATGCATTACATTTCCATTATAACCACAGCAATGTGGTTCATAGTAAAGGTGCACTTTCTGTGCACCCCATTTATTCTGAATGAAGAGGTGGCGGCTGCAGTTCAATGACCTCTTATCTGCTGGTGTGCCTGTCATAGAAGCCATCAGAGTGAAAGGATTAAGCCCTGGCTCATATCGATATAAGTCCTGAATGGACACACACACTCCACACACACACACACACACACACACACACACACACACACACACACACACACACACACACACACACACACACACACACACACACACACACACACACACACACACACACACACACACACACACACACACACACACACACAGGGATGTCATGCTCTCATATGTGCTCTCTCTCTGTTGTTCTTTCTCTCTCTCTCTCTCTCTCTCTCTCTCTCTCTCTCTCTCGCTCTCATACTGTACATATTCTGTAGGCATGTGAACACAATGCTCTGCTGCTCCTCATACTTGTTTGAGCTGATGCAGACTGTTTCGTCAATATGCATGCCACCATATTTGGACTCTATTGGCTTTCTGCTACAATACTTGACCCGTGTGCCCCCCTTTTTGCTTTAACTTCAGTAAATTAGGAAATATGCTGACTTCAAGCATGCCAATTTTCATTATTTCCACCTTTCTTGTTCTCATCTGGGGATTTAATGTGGGAATCAAGCACCGGCCATGTAGACAGTTAGATATGATGACTTTCAGATTTCGTGCAACTCGATTGCAATGTAATCACATGCATAATTCATAAAGAAAACAAACGTTTTCTAGATACCACCTGAAAATGGCTGTCCAATTTCAAAATATATTTTGATTCATCAAGTAAAATATTTTAATAATATATAATTGTACTTTTATTTTGTTTGTAAATCTACTCTGGGTTAACGCTATCATTTAAAAGCATATCAACATAAATAAATAAATATTGATCAACTAGAATCTAGATAATGTTCCGATCACTCCAGTATACCTCATTTGTAAGGATTTATAAGCTATTCACAGTGCCAGTATGGGAAATGGGAATGGGAAATGTTAAGCCCCATGTTGATGTATCTGTCTCAACATGCGTGATTAGACTTGCGTGAGGCCCTGCTCTTGAACCAACCTGTTTGCTAATGCAGAATTTCATCAGATAGCAGGAAATTACTTCTTTGACATGCATAATGTATTGTTATGTCTTTACCCATCTGACTCAAGATCAGGAAAATTTACTTATGTAAAAGAAAAAGGGTCAACCAATTCCCTGTCTCTGCTGAGTGTCTCTCGCCCCCTCATCCTGAAATGATTTCACCTCACTAGGGGTAAAACCAGTCTTCAGGTGGCAGAAATAGGACTGTTTTGAGAATTTAGTGGCATTTTTGGAAGGATTTGAAAGAGGAGCTACTCTTGAATTGAGGAACTCAGAGAATAGTGAGTTTTAGCGACTAAAAGAATAGCAGCTCTGTAGGAGGTTAGATCATGGGTCCTCTATTCCAGCAGAGGGAGTGATTGGGTCCTGGCCTCTTGACTGGAAGGGGGGACATTTTTAGATGTGTATACAGGCCCTCTACACAGGTTAGCAACAAATACAGTACATTTGACATTATTTTAGTCATTTTGCAGATGCTCTTATCCAGAGGGACTTACAGGAGCAATTAGGGCTAAGTGCCTTGCTCATGGGCACATCGAAAGATTTTCACCTAGTCGGCTCAGGGATTTGAACCAGCAACCTTTCGGTTACTGGCCAAATGCTCTTAACCGCTAGGCTACCTGCCACCCTACATATGGCTTCACATACAGCTTTTGTTTTTTACATATGATGCTCTGTGTGGTCCAGTGGTCATACATGATAATAAGTAAATATTCTATAGCGTATCGCCCTGGATGTTAGATACAATTTTCTATGGTGGACTCTGAATTGACTGCTGTGTTATGTTCCTCAAAGCCAATATTAGTAGTCCAGACAGCATTTTGTTTGATTCACATGATTTCCCCCACAAATTCAAATGTACATTTACGTCATTTAGCAGATGCTCTTATCCAGAGCGACTTATAGTTAGTGAGTGCATACATTTTTTTCATACTGGCCCCCCGTGGAAAACGAACCCACAACCCTGGCGTTGTAAGCGCCATGCTCTACCAACTGAGCTACACGGGGCAAATCAAAGTTTGTTGGTCGCGTACACAGATTTGCAGATGTTATCGCAGGTGCAGGGAAATGCTGGTGTTGCTAGCTCCTACAGTGCAGTAATAATACCTAGCAATACACAACAATACGCACATAATCCCAAAAATGTAAGATGTTGCATCTGAAGTGCAGTTTTTCCACATGTCCTATTGCATCAGGGTAAATATAGGTTTTAGGCCTGGTAACCCTGGTCTGGAGTGATCACTGATCTCTCCCTGTTACTCTCCAAATGATACCTGTTTCCGAGCAAGACAGATTGACTCGGACAGAACTCAATGATGTCATAACTAATAACTGATTTAATAATAATTTTAGTAATAATAATAATAATTTATCATTCATAATTCACTTCAGCAAATCTTGGAATGTATTGGAATATTTAAGAAAACAGATATTCGCATGTGGCATTTAAATAAGTAATAACCCGTCCAAAGAGTCTTCACTTCTGAAAAGATCCAGTGTACAAGTTTGATGCACCACATACCAGTCGGAGTGTTCTATTTTTCATGATGTTAATAACATTAACTATGTTTTTCAAATATCTTGTATTTGACACACTCCAAAGGTACAGTTGTTCAAATTGTTCAAGATGTAAAGATTTTTTTCTTCCAATCTTGGAGAAGCAGCTTTGATAAGTCAACTTCCACAAAGGACCTTGAATGTTGTTTAGATAGCAGATTGTTGATTTCTTTCATGTGGCTAACTGGTGTGAGAATTCCGCCGAATACACATGCGAATACAACGGGTGTAGACTTTACCGTGAAATGCTTGCTTACTAGCCCTTCCCAACGATGCATGTGACATACTGTAAGAATGAAGCTTTATACTTTGAGGTAGATACATGTATGTACATAAAGGCAGGGTAATGTGACTAGGCATCAGGATAGATAAAAATAAGAGCAAAATAAAGAACAGAGTAGCAGCAGTATATGATGAGTGTGAAAGTGTGTGTGTGTGTGTGTGTGTGTATGCGTGTGTATGTGTGTGTGTTGTGTCGTTATGTGTGTGTATGTGAATAGTGTATGTGAATGTATGTGGGTTTTGTGTGAGAGTGTCAGTGTAGTGTGTGAGTGAGTGAGTGTATATACATTATAGTGTACAGTACCAGTCAAAAGTTTGGACACACCAACTAATTCCAGGGTTTTTCTTAATTTTTTACTATTTTCTACGTTGTACAATAATAGTGAAGACATCAAAACGATGAAATAACACATATGGAATTATGTAGTAACCAAAAAAGTGTTAAACAATTCAAAATATATTTTATATTTTAGATTCTTCAAAGTAGCCACCCTTTGCCTTATGATAGCTTGGCATTCTCTCAACCAGCTTCATGAGGAAGTCACCTGGAATGATTTCCCAACAGTCTTGAAGGAGTTCCCACATATGCTGAGCACTTGTTGGCTGCTTTTCCTTCACTCTGCAGTCCAACTCATCCCAAACCGTCTCATTTGGGTTGAGGTCAGGTGATTGTGGAGGCCAGGTCATCTGATGCCGCTCTCCATCATTCTCCTTCTTGGTCAAATAGCCCTTACACAGCCTGGAGGTGTGTTTTGGGTCATTGTCCTGTTAGAAAACAAATGATAGTCCCACTAAGCGCAAACCAGATGGAATGGCGTATCGCTGCAGAATGCTGTGGTAGCCATGCTGGTTAAGTGTGCCTTGAATTCTAAATGAATCACCGACAGTATCACCAGCAAAGTACCCCCACACCATCACACCTCCTCCTCCATGCTTCACGGTGGGAACCATCCGTTCACCTACTCTGCGTCTCACAAAGACACGGCGGTTGGAACCAAAAATCTCAATTTTGGACTGATCAGACCAAATGACAGCTTTCCACCGGTCTAATGTCCATTGCTCATGTTTCTTAGCCAAAGCAAGTCTCTTCTTATTATTGGTGTCCTTTAGTAGTGGTTTCTTTGCAGCAATTCGACTATGAAGGCCTCACTAATGCAGTCTCCTCTGTTGAGATGTGTCTGTTACTTGAACTCTGTGAGGTGCAATCTGAGTTGCAGTTAATTGCCGATTTCTGAGGCTGTTAACTCTAATGAACTTATCCTCTGCAGCAGAGGTAACTCTGGGTCTTCCTTTCCTGTGGTTGTCCTCATGAGAGCCAGTTTCATCATAGCGCTTGATGGTTTTTGCGACTGCACTTGAAGAAACTTTTAATGTTCTTGAAATTTTCCAGATTGACTGACCTTCATGTCTTAAAGTAATGATGGACTGTTGTATCTCTTTGCTTATTTGGACTGTTCTTGCCATAATATGGACTTGTTCTTTTACCAAATAGGGCTATCTTCTGTATACCACCCCTACCTATTCACAACACAACTGATTGGCTCAAACGCATTAAGAAGGAAAGAAATTCCACAAATTCACTTTTAACAAGGCACACCTGTTAATTGAAATGCATTCCAGGTGACTACCTCATGAAGCTGGTTGAGAGAATGCCAAGAGTGTGCAAAGCTATCATCAAGGCAAAGGGTGGCTACTTATATAAACAAATATAAACTATATATTTTGATTTGTAATATGGGTTTGTCTTTTACCAACTAGGGCTATCTTCTGTATATATCAATGCAAAGGCTGGCTATTTGAAGAATGTCAAATTTCATTTGTTTAACACTTTTTTGGTTACTACATGATCCCATATGTGTTATTTCATAGTTTTGATGTCTTCACTATTATTCTACAATGTAGAAAATAGTAAAAATAAAGAAAAACCGTGGAATGAGTAGGCGTGTCCAAACTTTTGATTGGTACTTTATGTACACTGAGTGTACAAAACTTTAGGAACATCTTCCTAATATTGAGTTGCAGCCCTATTTGCCCTCAGAACAGCCTCAATTAATCGAGACATGGACCACAAGGTGTCAAAAGCGTTCCACAGGGATGCTGGCCCATGTTGACTCCAATGTTTCCCACAGTTGTGTCAAGTTGGCTGGATGTCCTTTGGGTGGTGAACCATTCTTGATACACACGGGAAACTGTTGAGAGTGAAAAACCCACACTCAAACTGGTGCGCCTGGCACCTACTACCATACCCCGTTCAAAGGCACTTAAATATTTTGTCCTGCCCATTCACCCTCTGAATGGCACACATACACAATCCATGTCTCAATTGTCTCAAGGCTTAAAAATAATTATTTAACCTGTCTCCTCCCCTTCAGCTACACTGATTGAAACGGATTTAACAATTGACATCAATAAGGGATCATAGCTTCACCTGGATTCACCTGGTCAGTCTATGTCATGGAAAGAGCAGGTGTTCCTAATGTTTGTACGGTCCATGTATAGTCTTGATGGTGTGCAGTCAGTGCAAGATAGGGTCAATGCAGATAATTCCATAGGGATGTCTTAATCATAGTTAAAAAGATTGCCCATAATGTAACTTAGAGATGCCATGTTGAGTATATCCTCAGGGAAAATTATATTACACGATTTAATCAGTTCATATCAACACAGACTGTGCACAGGAGAGGATAGCAGTACTGTAGTATACACTACAGTATGATACTTCCACTGGGCTTTGTGGCTAAGGCCGGGCGCTTGGGCTTCTCCTATTCCAAGCTTTAAGTCACTCGCTCAATCCCCATGAGCTACCCAGTGAGCAGCACTCATGTCCCTGGGTTTTCAAATGCTAATGACGAGTGGCGCTGAAAGCCTCAAATTGGGACATGCAATTCAGCCTGTGGTGTTTGGTGAGGCCTAGTTCATGTTGGGAAGGCTGGGTTCCTTCCCCTTCCCCCTCTAGTCTTTTGTGTGCTGCTGCAATAGGCACAGATGTTCGTCTCGCCTCACACAGGGCCACTCTCCCCCTAATCGCCACCCTGTATGTGTATGGCTTGCACCTGCCCGACAGCTCTCTCTCTTTCTCTCTTTCTCCACTGAATTAAGGTCTTGCCTGATGTCCCCCAATATCGGCTACTTCTCAGGCGCCTGATTGCTAAAACATTGAACTGGGGATTGGGGGATGAAGGGAGGAGATGGGTGGGTGGAAGAGGAGGTGGGGGTACTCTTTTGTTATTGTGGGAAGAGGCAAAAAAGGCAGAGGGGTTAGCCTTCCCTGCTCCAGCTGGAGAGAATTTGGAACATAATACCCATGTCGTGGCTCAGCTGAACCTCAATGCTGATGGTGCATTTGAGCTGCCTCCCTCTTTAGGGTTGGTAGATGGATGTGAGAGGAGAGCCCTTAGAAATTGGACCAAAGTGCAGTTTGCTGTGCATCTCCCGTAGTGTGGTGTGATTTGCTCATCTCGAAATGGTGCTTTCAAACTGTGTGCGGATATTTGTCCTTGTAAAGTCCAACGTTTTGTCACCATAGGTTTCTTGGAAACAATTTGTATGCTTTTAACTAGATTCTTTTGGAGAAATAAGTATCATAATTTCCTTGAAATGAAATCACCCCAGGTGCAAGCAGAGCTCAATGTAACTTTTGCTTTAGCTTGAAGTAATGTAAGGGAAGGGGAACACAAATGCTTCTATTCTAACACCATACATGAAGGCAATACACACTCAATGCTAACTTGCCAATGCATTGTTTAAGTATTCTATAAAGCACTGCTTCAGTTCGAATAATTTATTATAGCGTGTAAAGATTCTCTATTACAACGTTCCACCCAAGTACTTTCTAATTATCAAGTTGGGCTCTTACTTTTTGTTTTACATTTACATTTGCCTCTGTTGGTGAGCACTCTCCATGTGCAGAGAGTCTATGCATACAGAGGTGCTGAGACCTAGAGTACCAGTCAAAAGTGTCACGTACGTTAAGAAACGGGTCGGGCCAAGGTGCAGCGTGAAAGGCGTACATGTTTATTTAAATAATAAACACACGACACAGTAAACAAAATAACAAACTTAACTGTGACGGTCCAAGGGCTAACACACTAGCCTAAACAGGAACACAACAAAATCCCACAACACAGGCAGGAAAACTGGCTGCCTAACTATGATCCCCAATCAGAGACAACGAGCGACAGCTGCCTCTGATTGGGAACCACACCCGGCCAAACATAGAAATACAAACCTAGACTATTCACACCCTGACCAAACTAGCTAAAGTTCTATAGGCCAGGGCGTGACAAAATGTTTGGACACACCTACTCATTCAAGAGTTTTTCATTTTTTTTTACTATTTTCTACGTTAGAGGATAATAGTAAATACATCATAACTATGAAATAACACATATGGAATCATGTAGTAACCCAAAAAGTGTTCAACAAATCAAAATATATTTTATATCGTTGCAGAATGCTGTGGTAGCCACGCTGGTTAAGTGTGCCTTGAATTCTAAATAAATTATAGACAGTGTCACCAGCAAAGCACCCCCACACCATAACACCTCCTCCTCCATGCTTTACGATGGGAACTACACATGCGTAGATCATTAGTTTGGACTCCAAATTTCCACCGGTCTAATGTCCATTGCTCGTGTTTCTTGGCCCAACCAGGTCTCTTCTTCTTATTGGTGTCCTTTAGTATTGGTTTCTTTGCAGCAATTCGACCATGAAAGCCTGATTCATACAGTCCCTTCTGAACAGTTGATGTTGAGATGTGTCTGTGTCTTGATAACTGTGAAGCATTTATTTGGGCTGCAATTTCTGAGGCTGGTAACTCTAATGAATGTATCCTCTGCAGCAGAGGTAACTCTGAGTCTTCCATTCCTGTGGTGGTCCTCATGAGAGCCAGTTTCATCATAGCGCTTTATGGTTTTTGTGACTGCACTTGAAGAAACTTTAAAAGTTCTTGACATTTTCCATATTGACTGACCTTCATGTCGTAAAATAATGATGGACTGTCATTTCTCTTTGCTTATTTGAGCTGTTCTTGCCATAATATGGACTTGGTCTTTTACCAAATAGGGCTATCTTCTGTATATATCAATGCAAAGGCTGGCTATTTGAAGAATCTCAAATATAAAATATATTTTCATTTCTTTAACACTTTTTTGGTTACCAAATGATTCCATATGTGTTATTTCATAGTTTTGATGTCTTCACTATTATTCTACAATGTAAAAATTGTAAAAATAAAGAAAAACCCTTGAATGAGTAGGTGTGTCCAAACTTTTGACGTGTATTTGGATTGCTTCCATTTGCAAAGAGGAAGACTTCCCAACCCAGTCTTATGAGCTGTATGCTCCTGATTTCCACAGTACCATTTATGAGGATACTCCATACGTTTTTACCCTTGAGTCAAAATCAATGACATCTCGCCAGTTTGGCAGATTTTGGTAACATTTTGGACCAAGTAAAGGCTGACAGACCAGTCGAGGATAAAACCAATCTCTTCCTTTTCTCTGCTGAGTCTGTACTTAGTTAGAGGAAAGGAGTTCTAGGAACTGATAATTACTGTGAATGGCACAACAGCAGAACCAGGGGACAGCCATTGGAATGATAACAGGGCCTAGTCTCTCCTCTTTCTCTCAACACAGATCCATTTAATGCAATATTCAGCCTGTGTCAAGTTGAGGAAGTGATGATCGCTCTCCGAGGTCTCTGGTCCTCTGCTTTTATTTTACCAATGTTCTCGAAGTGTAGGCAGCTTGAGTTGACTGACACTCCTGTGATGTGTTGTGACAGTTTTATGGTTCTCTGGAGGAGCCCTCTTTATTGCACGCCTTCGCTGAGTGCGGCGTACTGTAATCATCACAACTTAACCACGACCTTGGCCCTAACTAGTGTACTGTTGCTGTGACGCAACACTATGGTGGGGGGCAGATGCACATCAGCCTCTTTGCACTTAGGCTACCTCATCCATAACCCACACTTCCACAAAATGACTTTAGTGATCCTTACTTTCTTGATTTAATCGGGCATCGGAGTGGAGGTTTGTCACGAAATGAACCGCTCCAGGAAAAGGGTATTGGCCCATAAACTCAAGTTGAGAAGTGCCTCAAAACTTCAAAACCTCAAATCCCTAAACATTTAACTTTCACAAGAAACAGTCAAACCAATAATGCAGAGACTTGGATCGTTGAAAGCAAGAGAAAAACACAATCTTCAACCGACAGTACTGAGTTGTCAACACTAGTGCAAACACCAGCACATTCGACCACAGGCTTTAGTAGGCCTCTCTGGTCAGTTCTGTTTGACGATGCGGGTGCAGAGCCATTAAACCTAGGTCAGGGATCTCACGATCAGATATTATCATGATACTTAGGTGCCAATAAGATATTTATTGCGATTCTCAAGATTCTATATGTATTACGATTCATTATTACGAGTTGATGTTCCAATCATATTGCTCTGTATGTCTGCTGCAGAGAGACAACAGAGAGCATGAGAAAATGTGTTTTGATCAGTCATGGAAATAAAAGTGCTGAAAATATGTTGGCTCACTATTTGAAAAGAAGAAGGAGAACAAGCTATAGGATTAAAAATACCTGAGTTTTGGAGCCGGTACAGCCGACTAGCGGTAGCTAACACTACCTAATGACGCAACTATTTTTTTAATTGTATTTTTACAAATCGATACTTGGAGTATAATATTGTCCAAAAATAGTATTGCGATACGTAACTGTATCGATTTTTCCCCTATCAGGTTTTTGATTATACAGTGAGCCCCAAAGTATTGGGACAGTGACACATCTTTTGTTGTTTTGGCTCTGTACTCCAGTAAAGGATATGACTAAATGACAATGAGGTTAAAGTGCAGACTGTCAGCTTTTATTTGAAGGTATTTTCATACATATCGGGTGAACCGTTTAGAAATTGCAGCACTTTTTGTACATAGTCCCTCCATTTTAGGGGACCAAAAGTATTGGGACAAATAAACTTATATGTGTATTAAAGTAGTCAAAAGTTTCGTATTTGGTCACATATTCCTATCACGAAATGATTACATCACGCTTCTGACTCTACAAACTTGTTGGATACATTGCTGTTTGTTTTGGTTGTGTTTCAGATTAGTTAAATAATGTATTGTGTATTGTGTTTTTGTGACGATCCCGGCTGTCTGAGTCGGGTCCTGTCTGGTGACTAGTGTTCCTGCTCGTATTCTCCAGTTTCCCGAGGGTTCGGGAACGCTCCGGGGAGCGCTCTGGTTTTCCGCACCTGCATCCCATCAGCAATCTGCACACCTGGTCCTGATCATCACCCTTCTTAGGCTCTGGCCCAACATCCAGTTCCTGCCGGATCGTTAGCCATGAACAGTATGTTTGTCAGCGTATCAGCCTTTGAGTTCTAGCGTTAGTTTTGTTGTTTTGCACCTTGTTGATTTGCTGTGTACTCACCTCCGTTTTGTTCTGTCTGCAGTCTCTCACCCGGAACCTTCACCCCACCTCTGCCTGATGGTCGGCGGCTGCCGAGCCAGTACCGGACCAACCACTGCACCCTCAACAACCCATCCACGCCACCCGCTCTGTTCCCTGGATTATTCAGCTTCACTCGGACTCTATAAATAAACACTCACCTTTGTCTCACGTACCGTGTCCTGGTCTGCTTCTGGGTTCTGGCTTAGTTAACCGTGACAGAACGATCCGGCCAGTAATGAACCCAGCGGACCTGGACTCTGTTCGCCATGCTATTACCCAGCAGGAGAAGATGTTGGGCTATCATAGCACGGTACTACAGGAGATCGCGTTGTCGTTCGGAACCTTTCTACCGGTCTGACGGAGGTCCAGAACCAACGCAAGTGCCGGTGGAGGATCCACTACGGGTTTCACCCATCTCGCCTGCCGCTTCTGAAGCTGTGTCCATCCGTGAGCCCAAGGTTCCGGCGCCGGATAAGTATGAGGGAGAGCTGGGAAGATGCCGTTCCTTCCTTATGCAGTGTGGACTAGTGTTCGATCTACAGCCCTACTCTTATGCCACAGACAAGGCTAGGATAGCCTTTGTGATTGAGTTGCTGCGTGGTCGAGCGCTGGAGTGGGCTTCAGCCGTTTGGGAACGACAGGATCCCTGCATGGCTTCATACCAGGGGTTCACGGCCGAGATGAGGAAGCTCTTCGACCATTCCGTCCGAGGGAGGGACGCAGCTAGGCGCCTGTTTTCGCTCGCCAAGGAACTCGCAGCGTGGCCGACTTCGTGATCGAGTTCAAGACGTTGGCTGTGGAGAGTGGGTGGAACGAGGAGTCTCTGCAAGCGGCCTTTTACCAGGGTCTGTCGGAGCAGCTCAAGGATGAGTTGATCTCCTATCCGGAGCCTAGTGACCTGGACAGCTTGGTAGCTTTGTCTATTCGGGTGGATAATCGAGTCCGAGAGCCGAAGGAGGAGAAGCAAGGGGGTCCGTCCAATCGATCAGCTTCTCAGTTCCCAGTCGGGTCGGGTGGTGGACCAGAACACGTCGATCATTCTCCACCACAATGGATTAGTGGAGAGGTCCTCTCTCCCGATGCTGAACCCATGCAAGTGGGGCGGCACGGGTTAACCAAGGAGGAGCGTCAACATAGACGTCAGACCAACTGCTGCCTCTACTGTGGTAGCTCGGGACATTACATCTCCACCTGTTCCCGGCGGTCGTCAAACTGCCCGGCTCGCTAAAGTTGGGAGGACTTTTAGCGAGCCAGTTTCGACCTCTCAATACCTCTGTCAGACCCCGTTTCCCGGCTACCCTTATGAACAGGAATCAGAGCTTAGCGATTAACGCTTTTATCGATTCAGGTGCCGATGGAAGCTTTCTAGATGCCGAGTTGGTGGAACAGCTGGGGCTTTCCAAGGAGCAATTGCCGGAAGCCATTGAAGCTACCACTCTGAACGGCAGTAGTCTGGCACGTATCACGATGAGGACTGAACCCGGTTAAGATGCGGTTGTCGGGGGAATCATTCTGAGATGATTTCATTCTTCATTCTGCCGTCTTCCCATGTTCCTCTGGTCCTTGGATACCCCCTGGCTGAAGGAACACAATCCCACGTTCGATTGGGTGACGGGCAAGGTAACGAGTTGGAGCCTTGATTGTCATGCTAACTGTCTCAAGACTGCCTGCCCCCATTCGGTTCCCAGTCAGGTGATTGAGGCTAAACCCCCAGATTTGTCCCTGGTTCCCGAGACATATCACGATTTGGGGGAAGTTTTCAGTAAGCAGAAGGCTCTGTCACTCCCTCCCCACCCGACCATATGATTGTGCCATCAACCTGGTCCCTGGAGCTGTCTACCCCAAGGGAAGGTTATACAGTATCTCCCGACCTGAACGTGAGGCGTTGGAGACCTACATCAAGGAGTCCCTAGCTGCTGGTCTCGTTCGTCCCTCGTCATCACCCCTGGGGGGCAGGATTCTTCTTTGTGGGTAAGAAGGATGGCTCTCTTCGACCGTGTATTGATTATCGGGGGTTGAATGACATCACGGTCAAGAACAAGTATCCCCTGCCCTTGATGAGTTCTGCCTTCGACTCCTTACAGGGTGCTACGGTGTTCACCAAGCTAGACCTACGCAATGCGTATCACCTGGTCCGGATCAGAGAGGGGGACGAGTGGTTGACGGGTTTCAATACACCGATGGGTCACTCGAGTATCAGGTGATGCCGTTTGGACTGACCAATGCTCCAGCGGTATTCCAGAGTATGGTGAACGACGTCCTGAGAGATATGATCGGTCTCTTTGTGTTTGTTTACCTGGATGACATTCTGATCTTCTCGAAGGAACCTTCCGACCACGTCCAGCATGTCCGGCAGGTTCTGCAGCGATTGTTGGAGAATCGCCTGTTTGTGAAGGCCGAGAAGTGCGAGTTTCACGCCCACACGACATCCTTTCTCGGGTACATCATCTCCAGGGGAGAGATTAGGATGGACCAGGAGAAGGTTAGAGCGGTTCTGGAATGGGCCCAGCCCGGTACGAGATTGCAGCTCCAGAGATTTTTGGGGTTTGCGAATTTCTACCGCAGATTCATCCGGGATTACAGCCGTGTGGCCGCTCCGTTAACTGCCTTGACTTCCAGCATCAGGACCTTCAAGTGGAATCCGGAGGCGGATCGAGCGTTTCTGGATTTGAAGAGGCGATTCACCAACGCACCGATTCTCTCTCAACCGGACACGGCCCGTCAGTTCGTCGTTGAAGTGGACGCGTCTGATGTGGGAGTTGGCGCCATCCTGTCGCAGCGATGCTCCACGGACAGTAAACTCCATCCCTGCGCCTACTACCTCGTCGCCTTTCGCCTGCGGAGAGGAATTACGATGTGGGTAACCGGGAGCTTCTCGCGGTGAAACTTGCCTTGGAGGAGTGGCGCCACTGGTTGGAGGGGGCGGAGCAACCGTTTATGGTCTGGACGGACCACAAGAATCTTGCTTACGTGCAATCGGCTAAAGCGTCTCAACTCCCGTCAGGCCAGGTGGGCGTTGTTTTCGGACGATTCAAGTTTGCCCTGACGTTCGACCTGGATCTAAGAACGGCAAGGCGGACGCCTTGTCCCGGATGTTCTCCAAGACGGAGGAGAGTGGGTCCAAGACCGAGACAATCCTCCCCCGGAACTGCGTCGTGGGAGCAGTTATGTGGAAGATTGAGGAGGAGGTGCTGGCGGCCCTTCGGACTCAGCCCGGTCCCGGTAACGGTCCACCCGGTCGGTTGTTTGTGCCTGAGTCGGTTCGTCCTGCTGTCCTCAAATGGTCCCACGCCAGCAAGATGGCTTGTCACCCTGGCGTGGCTCGGACTATGGCGTTTCTTCGCAGACGTTTTTGGTGGCCTGCCATGGCCGAGGATACTCGGGGTTTTGTTGCTGCCTGTCCAGTGTGTGCGCAGAATAAGAGTACCAATCGGCCCAGCTCTGGACTACTTCACCCCCTTCCTATTCCCCGGCGACCATGGTCGCATCTGGCCCTGGACTTCGTCACGGGGTTGCCCGCTTCTGAGGGGAACACGGTCGTTCTGACTATCGTGGACAGATTCAGCAAGTTCGCCCACTTTGTGCCAATTGCCAAGCTTCCCTCTGCCTCGGAGACGTCCGAGATCCTGGTTAGGGAGGTTTTCAGGGTCCACGGTTTGCCCAGTGATATCGTTTTCCGACCGTGGCCCTCAGTTTACCCTCTGCTGTCTGGAAGTCCTTCTGTTTGGCCATTGGAGCTACGGTCAGTCTCACATCTGGTTTTCACCCCCAATCCAATGGTCAGGCGGAGAGAGCCAACCAGAAGATGGAATCAACGCTACGCTGTCTGGTCTCTTCCAACCCCACCTCCTGGGCCTCTCAGTTGCCTTGGGTTGAGTATGCCCACAATACTCTTCCTACATCTGCCACTGGGATGTCTCCCTTCCAGTGCCTGTATGGCTATCAACCTCCCCTGTTTCCTTCTCAGGAGAAGGAGCTCTCAGTGCCTTCTGTGCAGGCCCATATTCGGCGTTGCCACCGGACCTGGCATCGGGCCAGAAAGGCACTCCTTAGAGTTTCGGACCGGTATCAGCTCCAGGCGAATCGTCGCGGATTCCCGCTCCCACCTATACCATCGGAGATAGGGTTTGGTTGGCCACACGGGATCTTCCGTTACGGACTGAGTCTAGGAAGTTGTTGCCGAAGTTCATTGGTCCGTTTGTGGTGGAGAAGGTGATCAATCCAGTGGCAGTTCGACTCAAACTACCGAGGGACGCTCAGAGTCCATCCCACCTTTCATGTCTCCTGCCTCAAGCCTGTCTTCCTCAGTCCTCTGTTGCCTCCTCCGCCTCCTCCTCCTCCTCCTCGGATGATCGGAGGTGGTCCTGCCTACACGGTGCGTCGCATCATGGATTCCAGACGGCGGGGCCGGGGTTTCCAGTATCTCGTGGACTGGGAGGGGTATGGCCCTGAAGAGAGGAGTTGGATTCCGCGGCGACAGGTCCTAGACGCAGACCTCATCAGTGACTTCTACCGCCTCCATCCTGGCGCTCCGGAAGTCCGCCCGGTGGCGTTCGTCGGAGGGGGGTACTGTGACGATCCCGGCTGTCTGAGTCGGGTCCTGTCTGGTGACTAGTGTTCCTGCTCGTATTCTCCAGTTTCCCGAGGGTTCGGGGAACGCTCCGGGGAGCGCTCTGGTTTTCCGCACCTGCATCCCATCAGCAATCTGCACACCTGGTCCTGATCATCACCCTTCTTAGGCTCTGGCCCAACATCCAGTTCCTGCCGGATCGTTAGCCATGAACAGTATGTTTGTCAGCGTATCAGCCTTTGAGTTCTAGCGTTAGTTTTGTTGTTTTGCACCTTGTTGATTTGCTGTGTACTCACCTCCGTTTTGTTCTGTCTGCAGTCTCTCACCCGGAACCTTCACCCCACCTCTGCCTGATGGTCGGCGGCTGCCGAGCCAGTACCGGACCAACCACTGCACCCTCAACAACCCATCCACGCCACCCGCTCTGTTCCCTGGATTATTCAGCTTCACTCGGACTCTATAAATAAACACTCACCTTTGTCTCACGTACCGTGTCCTGGTCTGCTTCTGGGTTCTGGCTTAGTTAACCGTGACAGTTTTGGAGTCACTTTTACTGTAAATAAGAATATAATATGTTTCTAAACACTTCTACATTAATGTGGATGCTACCATGATTACGGATAATCCTGAATGAATCGGGAATAAGGATGAGTGACAAAGTTACAGACGCACAAATATCATACCCCCAAGACATGCTAACATCTCACCATTACAATAACAGGGGACGTTAGCATTTTGTTTTGGGCGGGGGGTATTCGGAAAGTATTCAGACCCCTTCCCCTTTTCCACATTCTGTTACGTTACAGCCTTATTCTAAAATTGATTAAATAAAACATTTTCCTCCCCATGATGACAAAGCGAAAACAGTTTTTTTTAAAACAGAAATACCTTATTCACTTAAGTATTCAGACCCTTTGCTATGAGACTCGAAATTGAGCTCAGGTGCATCCTGTTTCCATTGATCATCTTGAGATGTTTCTACAACTAGATTGCAGTCCACCTGTGGTAAATTCAAATGATTGGACATGATTTGGAAAGGCACACACCTGTCCATATAAGGTCCCACAGTTGACAGTGCATGTCAGAGCAAATACCAAGTCATGAGGTCGAAGGAATTGTCCGTAAGCTCCGAGACATGATTGTGGCGAGGCACAGATCTGGGGAAGGGTACCAAAAAATGTCTGCAGCATTGGTGGCCTCCATCATTCTTAAATGTAAGAAGTTTGGAACCACCAAGACTCTTCTTAGAGCTGGCCGCCCGGCCAAACTGAGCAATCGGGGGAGAAGGGCCTTGGTCAAGGAGGAGACCAAGAACCGATGGTCACTCTGACAGAGCTCCAGAGTTCCTCTGTGGAGATGGGAGAACCTTCCAGAAGGACAACCATCTCTGCAGCACTCCACCAATCAGGCCTTTATGGTAGAGTGGCCAGACGGAAGTCACTCCACAGTAAAAGACCAAGCGTCACGTCTGGAGGAAACCTGGCACCATCCCTATGGTGGTGGCAACATCATGCTGTGGGGATGTTTTTCAGCGGCAGGGACTGAGAGACTAGTCAGGATCGAGGGAAAGATGAACGGAGCAAAGTACAGAGAGATCCTTTATGAAAACCTGCTCCAGAGCGCTCAGGACCTCAGATTGGGGCAAAGGTTCACCTTCCAACAGGAAAATGACCCTAAGCACACAGCCAAGACAACGCAGGAGTGGCTTCGGGACAAGTCTCTCAATGTCCTTGAGTTGCCCAGCCAGAGCCCAGACTTGAACCTGATCGAACATCTCTGGAGACACCTGAAAATAGCTGTGCAGCGACGCTCCCCATCCAACCTGACAGAGCTTGAGAGGATCTGCAGAGAAGAATGGGAGAAACTCCCCAAATACAGGTGTGCAAAGCTTGTAGCGTCATACCCAAGAATACTTGAGGTTGTAATCGCTGCCAAAGGGTCTGAATACTTACGTAAATGTGATATTTCAGTTTTTTATTTTTTATACATTTGCTAAAATATCTAACAACTTGTTTTTGCTTCGTCAGTATGGGGTATTGAGTGTATATTAATGAGGAAAACCCCCCAATTTAATCCATTTTAGAATAAGGCTGTAACATAACAAAATGTGGAAAAGTCAAGGGGTCTGAATACTTTCCGAATGCACTTAAGTTAATTTGTCCCAATACTTTTGGTCCCCTAAAATGGGTGGACTATGTACAAAAGGTGCTGTAATGTCTAAATGGTTCAACCGATATGGATGAAAATACCCTCAAATTAAAGCTGACAGTCTGCAATTTAACCTCATAGTCATTGTATCATCTCAAATCTAAAATGCTGGAGTACAGAGACAAAACAACAGAAAATGGGTCACTGTCCCAATACTTTTGGAGCTCATTGTATATTTATGCAGCATTTGTATGACATGCCTATTAATAACTGCTACAGCCCATAACAGCAATGTTATCCATGTGCTGTATTAAATCATATTCTGAACAGCACTACAACTATACCAAGGCTGTAAGACTTTGATCAGTTCCTGAATACTCAGTTTATTTGTTTCTTGGTGTGATTAATAGAGGACTAAAGAGGACATACAGGATCAGCTGGTGCTAAACTCTAGCTGCACACTAAATAGTGCAGGGGTGCAACTTTCACTGGGGACGGGGGAGACATGTCCCCCCACATTCTGAAATTGCATTTTTGTCCCCCCCAGTTTTATCATTGGAATGTGATACAAAACGAGGCAAAGGTGTGCTTCAGGGCCATGTGGACGCCTCCGAGCGGTCGGGTAGGCTGTTTGGAGTGTTTATCCAACTGGATAAAAAATTTATTAAAAAAGTGATCCCCCTCCACTTCTAAAACCAAAGTTGTGCCCCTGAAATGTTTGTATGTGTTGTAGTTGTTCAATTGTTGGTGTTTCAGAAAAGTCTCTCATGCTTAAACACATTTTAAACTCTTCATTTTTGCATGTCCAGATTCTCTAATGCTAATAAAATAGGAATGTAGTCTTGTGTCTTGTAAGGGGACAATGCTACACGGACTAGGTGACTGCTGATTTGATGGCATATTTCTAGACCTTCCTGTGTCGAACAATGCATTTGCAAAGTCATGTGACACTTAATGAATATTGAGTGTTCTATCTCTTTTGCCTTCCAATTAATGAATAGATGTTGGTAATTATTTGACCGATGCCTCTCTCCGTGGCATGCCCCATATCCATCACTTAGTTAAAATTAAATAAAAAATCTATACACTGGCAGAGTCATCGGACAGTGTCATTGCGTTCAATGGTAGGAGCCGGAGCCTGAATAACAACTATTGACCTCCTCGAGGAATATTCTCTTTTATCACCACCTCCACCACCAACCACCACACAAGATAAGTGTTCTTTCCCCTCCCATAGAAATCCTGCCAGCCGGTGACAAACAATGTTGTGTTTGTTCATCCCACCCTGGGATAATGAATGCAAAAGATTTTAGCCTGATCCAAAGAGGAAAACAAAAGCGAGAGCTTTTAATAACACCTTAGTAAAGTAGCGATTTATATTTCAAACGACTTCTCCTCTGCTTCCTCCGCTGTGTGGTCGGTGGCCATTGTGTAAACAGCCTCCTTGAGAAACAAATGACCGCCTAAATCATTGTAAAGCGGTAGGCCAGGGCAGAGAGGGGATGGGAGATAGCGTGCGTCAGCAAACATTGACTGGGTTTTATCACAATGAGGTGCAGTGTTGGAGGAGCTAACAGGCCGCGTGGCTAATCGCTCTGGGCAGAGAACGCGCATTCCTGCAGGTCAGGGCTCAGGGTTGTGTGTGTGGGGATGAAGAAGGAAAGAGTGTGTGTGTGTGTGTGTTTGTGTGTGTGCGTTCTGGACGGTGTGTGTCGGCCTGCGTGTGTATGCATGCGTGTGTGTGTGTGCGCGTGCCTGGGTGCACGTGTGTGTGTTAGGTGGGAGGAAGGAGAGCTTGGCATGTTTATGTGCAGCCAGTGCTGGCCTAGCGTGGTCAGAGGAAAAACCCAAACTGTGTCTACACTCCCCATCTCCCCCACCTTCTCCTGTTCTAGATCCACGGCTGACTTTGCATTTTGTGACCTGGTGCAGATAAGCCTGGTGGAAAAGCAGTGTTTGCAGTGATAACTGTGATGACAATTTGTTTACCCTTTTCTAAGCCCGGTGATAAATCACAGGAGAAATGTAACATCTGTTAGACAGGAGTCACAGAAGAGCACTGCATTTTACTGAGGGTCACTCACCACTGGGAGGGAAGGGTGAGAGGAGAGTTTTACTATTCAAGGACAGACATGCATGGGATTTGAGTTTCACAGGAGCAGGAAAACTCTGGATACTTGGAGTGTTTTCTTCTGAGCTCATGACCAGAGTTTTCTACAGAATGAAATGGAACATAATATTATTGGCAAAACGATTAATAGATAAACCTTGATTTAACCAAGTTTAAGAGTTATGGTGCAACCCACCGAATTACTGGATGAGTTGCACCAACATAGAGTAACTCTTAAACTTGGTTAAATCGAGGTTGATCTATTAACTGTGTTGCACCAAACGTTTTAAATTAATGTCATGTTCGTCATGAAAAGTGGACCAAGGCGCAGCGTGATATGAGTACATACTTTAATAGGTACTTACACAAATACAAAACGATACGTGACGTCCTCGGTCAATAACACAAACCTACACGGAACAAGATCCCACAAAACACAAGTGCACAACAGGCTGCCTAAGTATGGTTCCCAATCAGAGACAACAAGCAACAGCTGATTCTCGTTGCCTCTGATTGAGAACCACCCCGGCCAACATAGAAACACATAACCTAGAACAGAACATAGAAAACGAAACATAGACACTACACAAAGAAACTAACACCCTGGCTCAACATACAAGAGTCCCCAGAGCCAGGGCGTGACAGCTACCCCCAAAGGCGCGGACTGCGACCGCGCCAACATAAACCCAACAGGGGAGGGGCCGGGTGGGCATTCCTCCTCGGAGGCGGATCCGGCTCCGGGCGTGACCCCCACCCTCTAACAACCCCCCCCGTAGCGCCCCTGGTCTGGTCTGGCCCCATTGGCTGGAGCTGGACTGGACATCGGTGGAGCGGATTGCTCAGGCACCGGTGAAACAGGCACGGGCTGTGCCGGACTGACGACGCGCACCATAGGCTTGGTGCGGAGAGCAGGAACGGGCCGGACTGGGCTGTCGACACGCACCATTGGCTTGGTGCGGGGAGCAGGGACGGGCCGGACCGGGCTTACGAAGCGCACCACTGCCTTGGTGCGGGGAGCAGGAACAGGCCGGACCGGGCTGACGACGCGCACCATTGGCTTGGTGCGGGGAGCAGGAATGGGCCGGACCGGACTGACGAAGCGCACCACTGGCTTGGTGCGGGGAGCAGGAACAGGCCGGGCCGGGCTGGCGACACACACCATAGGCTTGGTGCGGGGAGCAGGAACAGGCCGGGCTTGTGACGCGCACCATTGGCTTGGTGCGGGGAGCAGGGACGGGCCAGACTGGGCTGACGAAGCGCACCACTGGCTTGGTGCGGGGAGCAGGAACAGGCCGGACCGGGCTGACGAAGCGCACCACTGGCTTGGTGCGGGGAGCAGGAACAGGCCGGACCGGGCTGACGACGCACACCATTGGCTTGGTGCGGGGAGCAGGAATGGGCCGGACCGGACTGACAAAGCGCACCACTGGCTTGGTGCGGGGAGCAGGACAGGCCGGGCCGGGCTGGCGACGCGCACCATAGGCTTGGTGCGGGGAGCAGGAACAGGCCGGGCTGGCGACGCGCACCACTGGCTTGGTGCGGGGAGCAGGGACGGGCCAGACCGGGCTGACGAAGCGCACCACTGCCATGGTGCGGGGAGCAGGAACAGGACGGACCGGGCTGACGACGCGCACCATTGGCTTGGTGCGGGGAGAAGGAATGGGCCGGACCGGACTGACGAAGCGCACCACTGGCTTGGTGCGGGGAGCAGGAACAGGCCGGGCCGGGCTGGCGACGCGCACCATAGGCTTGGTGCGGGGAGCAGGAACAGGCCGGGCTGGCGACGCGCACCATTGGCTTGGTGCGGGGAGCAGGGACGGGCCAGACCGGGCTGACGAAGCGCACCACTGGCTTGGTGCGGGGAGCAGGAACAGGCCGGACCGGGCTGACGACGCACACCATTGGCTTGGTGCGGGGAGCAGGAATGGGCCGGACCGGACTGACAAAGCGCACCACTGGCTTGGTGCGGGGAGCAGGACAGGCCGGGCCGGGCTGGCGACGCGCACCATAGGCTTGGTGCGGGGAGCAGGAACAGGCCGGGCTGGCGACGCGCACCACTGGCCAGTGCGGGGAGCAGGACGGGCCAGACCGGGCTGACGAGGCGCACCACTGCCATGGTGCGGGGAGCAGGAACAGGCCGGACCGGGCTGACGACGCGCACCATTGGCTTGGTGCGGGGAGAAGGAATGGGCCGGACCGGACTGACGAAGCGCACCACTGGCTTGGTGCGGGGAGCAGGAACAGGCCGGGCCGGGCTGGCGACGCGCACCATAGGCTTGGTGCGGGGAGCAGGAACAGGCCGGGCTGGCGACGCGCACCATTGGCTTGGTGCGGGGAGCAGGGACGGGCCAGACCGGGCTGACGAAGCGCACCACTGGCTTGGTGCGGGGAGCAGGAACAGGCCGGACCGGGCTGACGACGCGCACCATTGGCTTGGTGCGAGGGGCAGGAACAGGCCGGGCCGGGCTGGCGACGCGCACCATTGGCTTGGTGCGGGGAGCAGGAACAGGCCGGGCCGGGCTGGCGACGCGCACCATTGGCTTGGTGCGAGGGGCAGGAACAGGCCGGGCCGGGCTGGCGACGCGCACCATTGGCTTGGTGCGAGGGGGCAGGAACAGGCCGGGCCGGGCTGGCGACGCGCACCATTGGCTTGGTGCGAGGGGCAGGAACAGGCTGGACCGGGCTGGCGACGTGCACCACAGGCTTGGTGCGAGGGGCAGGAACAGGCCGGGCCGGGCTGGCGACGCGCATCACAGGCTTGGTGCGAGGGCCAGGAACAGGCCGGACCGTACTGGGAACACACACCACTGGCCTTGTGTGGGGATCAGGAACGGGCCGGACCGGACTGGTAACAAACCTCAGTACCTCTCGCCGTGCCTCTACACTCTCCTTCCCTCTACTGACCAATGGCTCCCATAACCTGGTGGCCTTCTCTCCTCGTCCACAAACTCGCCCTTTATCTGCCTCCAGCAGCCCCGTCGTCCATGCCATGTGCCCCCCCAAAAAATGTCTTGGGGGTGCCTCTCGCCTGTCCGACGACGGCCTGGTTGGCACCACTTCTCCTCTCCTGTCTGGGTCTCCCCCTTCATCGCCCTCCGGTAATGGACGGCCTCCTCCTCCGTGATCTGCCCCCAACCGAGGAGGACATCCACTAACGTTACCTCCGGCGTTTGCTCCTCGACACGCTGCTTGGTCCTGTATTGGTGGGATCTTCTGTCACGTTCGTCATGAAAAGTGGACCAAGGCGCAGCGTGATATGAGTACATACTTTAATAGGTATTACACAAATACAAAACAACAAAATGATACGTGAAGTCCTGGGTCAATAACACAAACCTACACGGATCAAGATCCCACAAAACACAAGTGCACAACAGGCTGCCTAAGTATGGTTCCCAATCAGAGACAACAAGCAACAGCTGATTCTCGTTGCCTCTGATTGAGAACCACCCCGGCCAACATAGAAACACGTAACCTAGAACAGAACATAGAAAACGAAACATAGACACTACACAAAGAAACTAACACCCTGGCTCAACATACAAGAGTCCCCAGAGCCAGGGCGTGATAATTAATCCTAGTTAAATGTAATCTTTCTTCTAAACTAAGTTAAATTTTGACAATATCATATATAATGTTGTTGCTCCATTGTTCTAAAGTAACATTTACACTTAGTTTAATAGGAGGTTTAAGTTCATAAATGTCAGTGTATGTGCTTTATTTTTGGTGTGATTAACAATTTTAGCTCCTGTGGCTTATCATGTTTGTAAAATTCAACTAGCTAGCTAACTAATTTGACAAACAAGTGCAATTAATTTCACCAGTCGCCCGAAGTGAAAACTTACTTTGCTAGCTAGTTATTTCAATAGAAATATAATTAAAATATATTGCTACAGTGAATCCATTATGACACGTCACTAATCATACTCTAGTGATTTAACCTTAGGCTGGAGTTACACAAAGCAACTTCCCCGCATTTTTTGTTGCAGTTGCCGGTTGCAAGTGACATCATCTCAAGCAATTTTGCTGTTACATGACGCAACTCAAACACAATTAAAATTGCATGCAACAGCCAATCAAATTGAAGCTGCTTTTGTCAAATTGTTTGAGAACTCACCCCATGTCATCTGCTGCATTACATCGTGATTTCACAAATTATTTGTTTATCCAACCTTTTCGTTATTGTATAAGGATTGATTTAGACAAAATGCTGGCTGATTTAGACAAAATGCTGGCTGATTTAGACAAAATGCTGGCTGATTTAGACAAAATGCTAGCTGATTTAGACAAAATGCTAGCTAGACACAATGAAATTGCCAGCACTGTTTGATTAAGATAGCTAGATAGCTAGCAGCGAGCTAATCCATTCTCAGAATTAAGTGGTGCAAGACATCGCTGATTAATTATAAACCTAGATTTACAAAATCTAGATTAGGTCTAACCTAAGATTAATCTAAACCATGTTGGTGCAACCTACCGATTATGTTGTACCTCTATGGAGTTTCCTCCCTTGTCCTCCGCTTGCGTGGTTAGGACCCCATCATGTCCTTTCTCATACCTCAGTGTACTGTAGTCCTCTTTAGTAGTCCTCTTTGCCCAGGCTTAATGTACTGTAATATAGCTGTAATTACAGCAGCTAGCCAACAGATATCAGCCTTCCAGATGATATCATTGCTCTGTAGATTGGAGTAGGTAATGCGGTCATCTTAATCGACAAGTCCTATCAACACACTCATAATCTGGATAGAAGTCTGATGAGTGCAAATATTCAAGGCAAATACACCGCTGACTATTGGGGTTCCTCCACCTCAGAATTTCCATTTAGATTGTTGGTATCCACAGACCCATGTCATGTAAGGCTTATTAGATTGTAGGTTTCTCTGTCCCTTTATGATCCTAAAAGAAAGGGAAAAAGATTGAGGATGCATGCAGGACTTTCCAGGATGTTGCATAGGTTATGAGAGACGAGATTCGCTGTTCTTACTTTACGTTGAGTATGTGCGGCCAGGGAAAGAGCCTCTGCATCAGGGAAATAGCCTCTGCATCAATAGAGACAACTAGGACAGTGTTATGTCCCACACAAAGCTCTCCATCTCTCTTTGTGGAAGTGTCAACACTCTCTGATATCCATCCTTAAACCATTGCAGTCTGCATTTAGATTTTATAATTAATCCTGTTTAGCGATGGGCCGGATAATTCCACCTGGAATCACTGCTATCCTTATCATATTTATTTTATCTGGCGATAACAGATTATGGGAGTTTAATGCACTCAGCATGTGTATAACTCTAGTCTACTCCACTGAGAAGGGGTTCAGGTCTTTAAAACCCCCCTACGGTCAAATTAGCATTAAAAGAGTTTAGCATTAAAAGAGATTGAGATGCATTGGCTGCGTCTCAATCCGCCTATGTCGCACTTCCGCATCTGCGGTGAAAGGTGACAGAGCTAGAGCGGTGTTTGTCAGATCATGAGACATCCCGAAAAAATCTGTCTTCTCACAAAATCTTCTGTAGCGTCCGAATAGTTTGGCCTATTATGACCCCTCTATTGAAAGATGAGACTCTCACAAACATGATAGTGTGCTCCGTTTTGCTCTATGGCCCTTACAAGTGTCTTGGGACTCGTCTGAAGTCGGTACAGCTGATCTGCCAACTTCTGTCTGTAGCGTCAGAACAGATTGGGATGCACACTAACGCGTACATGTCGGTTGTTTTGCGCTAGGACGACCGCAGGCGTAGTGAATCGGTGCGTTTGTATGGGCTAATAGCAGTAAGGCCAAAAATAATTTATTGGTATGGCCTTCTTAAAAATATTCTATATAGCTTAGTAAAATAGCTGGCTGGCAACGTTCTTATCCCTTGCTTGCTAGCTAGCCAACCAGGGCTAACTTACAGTCACGACAAAAAGTGCAGCCAGAATAACAGCAAAGTAGTTGCATTTGCATTTGTTTAACCTATTTTCTAGTGACATTTATTTGGTACATCCATAACAATGAGCTAATGAGGCACGATTTTGCCTGGCATAGAAAATGTTATCAATCGTCATGACACTGTTGTTCAGAGGAGCTTGCCAAAACAACACAGCTAACACAATCACTTCAAACTGAAGCTGGAAAGACTGCAAACTAGATGCACTTCATTTGGTTTTACCTTTTTTCAATTTACTTTTCTTTGTATATATCCATAAAAATGATGCCAGCTGATTCATGATTTTGACTGGTTGAGAAACGCTGCCTGCCTGCCTGCCTGTCTCGTCCCGACTCCTGACACGTTCATTACTATGGGACAGCTGGCGATCAAATTTGAATATTGAAACAATGTTGCAAATGTCAGAGAGACAGACAGCAGGTTTATACAAATCTCCGCTGTTGAAAACTAAATGTTAGTCTAAAATAAATGTAAGATAATGTCTTGATGCTTTTTATAGTGGAGATCAAGTATATAAATTGCTTGGCTGGGCTGATGAGACAGTGGATTGCACAGTCAGATGGAACAGAGTAAATAGGCATTTTAACGTCATAGATTTAGCCGGTGGTAACTTGTGGAATAGACACCAGCTGGAATGCGGTTTTAACCAATCAGCATTCAGGATTAGACCCATGGGTCTATTAACTCCCTACTATATGGGTTATTAACTCCCTACTGTACTTACTACTTACAGTACTTAAACAGTTTGTAATCTCAGGAACAAGGAGATACAGATGCAGTCAAATATATTGGCACCCTTGCACGATTCACTATTTATTCTATAATAAGTTTAAATTCAAAAAAATGTATGGTGTTCATAAGTGTATTTGTTTGATTTACAACTGCACAGAACCAAAGTCAAAAAAGGCCTGGACTAGGCAAGTGATTTTTTAAAATGTGTAATTCACCTCACCTGTGGTAAATTGCAGGTGCCTAATCAGTAAAAATCGCCATTCAACCATTTGAAAAGAGAAAACAGAGCATTTTGCTCCATTGCACTCCATTGTAAAGTCCAAGGGTACCAATATATTTGACTATATCTGTTTATTATATTTACCGATATCTCATACAACAGAGATACTGCACTGTATCAGGCTATGCAGAATAAATGGAACATGAATGGAAAGAACTGACTTTTCAGCTTACGTTTTGACAAAAAAATATAATATTATGGCTGCAGGTTTCATGTACTTTGGGGAAGTTTCACGTTTTCGAGTGTGTTGAAACTGCCAGAGTTGTATGCATATAAAAATCAAATGTAGTCAGTTTTCCTCCTTTCCTTTCCACTCACTCTCCCTCTTCACTCAGCATGAGAATGATGTTGGCATAATACAGGAGAGAAAGAGAGAAGAGTGTGTAGAGAAAAGAGAACAAGAGAAACACAGATATATAGAGAGAGACCCCCTCCCCACAGAGAGAAACACAGATATAAAGAGAGAGACCCCCTCCCCACAGAGAGAAACACAGAAAGAGAGAGCACACAAGTGCCTGGTATACCTGAAAGGCTAAGCCTGTCTTCTCTTTCCGTGAGGCTTGTCTGAGCATCTAAAAGGCAGGCAGGACCTCTTCAGATCTGTCTGCTATTAAAAGGCTTGTGATCTCCTCATGTTTACCCACACTTACAACACTCCATGGCGGCTGTGTAGAGTAGTGGAGTGGGGTACTCGGGCGCTGCTGCTGCCTCTTTGAAGTGAAGTTGATCCTTCAGAGTGTGCTCCTGGTAATTGCTCTCTCTCTCTCTCTCTCTCTCTCTCTCTCTCTCTCTCTCTCTCTCTCTCTCTCTCTCTCTCTCTCTCTCTCTCTCTCTCTCTCTCTCTCTCTCTCTCTTTCTGCGAGAGTACTGGGAAGATGCAGATGTGGTGCTTTCACTGTGATCCTTTCCACCTCCATCTCTCCTCTGATCTGAAATCAATAGCAAGCAGATATAGCTAGCGACATCCCTTACGCAAACAATTGGGGTTTTGATGCGTTTCACTTCCTTTTTAGAGAATTTGTGGAGAAATGGTGGAGATCATTTCAAAGCATTAGCAGAAGCACTTTGTTTATGGACAATTACAACAGCAAGAGGCTATAGGGACAAACAGTGTATATTAAATCAACCAGTGATGTGCACTTTCTCTACTGTAGTGGTAGGCATGTCCATTATTTCAAATTCACTCTACCACACCTATATTACCATAATTGAAAAGTGGAGCCAAATAAAGCAAAGAAACAGACGGAGCATAAAATGTCCATGTTAAACGCTCAATGAGACATGCTCATTGTTTACACGGTTAGTTTCTGTAGAAAAATCTTCAGTAATGACACTTGATGTGAATTTGTTTCATTTTCCTCTGCAACGGTTAATGCATACACTGTCGATCACATGCATTGGGTTCGGTGACATGCAGTGCAGCGCAGAACACCTGTGTATTATAGTAATTACTTTGGTTATACCTCACATGGGGTATTACAATAGCCTGCAGCAGAGAAACCTCTTTCAAAACCAGCAGCGAATTTCAATTTCAACCCCCCCCACCCCCAAAAAAAGAACTGTTTTCATGTCCATTAACCTTTTATCCACAAGCAGATATTCCTACGCTTACATGCTGTGTAGAGTGCTTCTGTGGTTGCGGGTGTGAATATAAAAGAGACAGGGATACATGTTGATTGTTGATAAGTGAAGTGCAGGGTTCACACTCTTCCTCGTATTATTCCCTCCATCCATCTGTTTGCTGTGTTGGGTGCTGCTGGTCTGCATCCAGACATGTGACAGTCCAGGGTGTCTCCTCATCTGTGAAGCCTGCCACCCCCCCACCAAAAAGCAATTCATACGCTAGGTGCCTGATTCGGAACAAATGCCCACATACAGAAACACAAACACACCAATGGGACCCCATGCGTCTCTGCATTGTGTATTCTATACTGGGCCAGAAATAAAAGTATTGAGCTGTGTCGGGTTAGAGTGGTGTAGAGTAATACATAGTCATGGGCATTCTCTAGGTTCATGCAACTGGTCAGAAAACTGACAACCCATAACTTCATTTTTATTTATTTTAAAGTCTCCATGTAAATAAACTTTCTGCCTCTCATGCTGACTTCCATGGCGTACAGACGGGTTTTAGATGGTGAATAACTTCTTATTTAGCTAACTATTCCCTTGTGGCTGGTTAAAGGGTAAATGTATGCGTTTCTTTGGACATTTGAAAGAGTACACTTTATTGCCACGTAGGAGGAATGGAATTTTCTTTAGAGGCTAAACAGACATACAATTATAATATGCCAGCTGCCCATAACATCCAACAGGAATATAGTTTATGGCATAGCATGCTTTTTTGTGTGGTCTGTAGTAGGTTGATATCCTGTTTCATGGTATTTTCATCCTTACTGTGTTCTTCACTAATTTATTTTTATGATGAGTGTAGTCGACTGACAGCTGCTAGGCACTTGTTATGAAGGTACTGTTGAAATTAAGTAGACAGACCGGTATCCCCTCAGTGCTGTGCCAGACCAAATAACTAGGCTACATGTCTTTTAATTAATTTGTTGACTCCTCTTTCTTCCTTATGCTACATATACAGCCAATTCCCCAGCACTAAATTATACCACAATCTTATTTGCACCTATAATGTGTTGATGAGTAAATTGCAAACAAATAAACATAATTAATAAATGCACACACAAGATGTCCACAACTGTACTTTTCGATATCTGGAAGCAGTTTTTGAATCGGTGGGATCGCTGCAATATGCCCTAGCTGCATTGTAAAGTCTGACAGATGTTGAGTCTCAGAGAGAGAGGCCCCACAGTGCATGGAGACTGACTGTTTGGCAGAGAGCACAACAATGTGAAGAGACAGCGAGGGCATGGACTCCCCTGTCACTACACCTGAACCTGCCAGAATGGCTGGCCTTTGTCGCAGTCACCATTCATTCACATTTACACAAAAAAAAGGCCAATCTGTCTCGTGTGACTTGTCTGAGTGTAATGGGGACCTTCAAATGGGGCCTGCAAACCCTGTCAAAAATGGGGAAGAAATGTGTGTTTCAAATATTAAAGAGGCACTCGCGAAAAAATAACACCCCCCTGGAAAGATGGAGGGTATCAAAGTGAAAGACATAAAAGTGCATTCTGAAGCATGCAGGTATAAATACCGGAATCATTGAGGAATCGGATCAATATCTGTCCTCATCCTTTGCAGTACAAGCCTTTGAAGTGTCCACTGGAGGAACCTACTACACTGTACATTTTTATGAATTGATGATGCACAAGAATGTAGACAAGTTTGAATCAAACTTTATCGCATTGTCTTTTCTCCATGGCTTTCCAAGCACTTCTAATACACGCAGTAGGATTTTCTATCCAGCTGGAGTATTTAGGTTCATAGTACCCATTTAAATGGAATTGATGGTTTACCAGTTAAACATGTTTTGAAACAGCTAACTCCTTAGGGAGCTTGATTTCTCAAACAGCATTAATTTCATTGCAGGATGCAGCATAATTGTAGGTTGCTGCTGCCAGTGTATGGCAAACTTTCCATTGGCTCTACATTTCACAAGGATTTATGTACACCCAGATGGAAAATTGTCTGCCTCATGCCCAACAGGTGGACCAATTGACGAGTCAACATGACAATAATTTTGTCTCTCAATTAGTGATGGAGATAAGCGATCTCGTTTTTCTATGCCATGTTTACAATACGAATTCACCCTCATTGTATGCTGTTGATCTCTCATTTCTAAGCCGATGTAAATGTACATGGATTTGAATTGGCAAGCTCAGGGAGCTTGTCAACATGCAGCCTGGTCTCATAGACTAGACGTAACATAGTAAATGTAAATCCAGGACACTGAAATTAGTATGATATGTTAGGTTTGGTTGGTTAATAAGACAGAATGTTACTTAACACTAGAACTGCTTAAGCAATCATTTGGACTGCTCATGAATAAATACAAATATGACTCTGCCATTTTTTAAGTCATGCCCCCATCTGTCCTTGACTTTTTATCTTAATATCACAAACATAACTGGAGTTATAACCAGTTTTAGGAGGGCATGTTATTTTTTTTAACGGTTTCCCCCCATTGCCCCTCCTTCTCCCGACAGTAGGGCCTGCTCCTTCTCCCAAACAGTGGAAGGTGGCCAGTTGATAATCACCCCATATAAATGGTATGTACCCTACATCAGTCCACCAAACCCAAGCATTCTTATCAGTCTACTCTGGCCTACTTGGAGTACACAGTGAGCGTGTGCGTAATTTACAATGACAAGAAGACCAATATGCTGCTTTTATCGCTGCTACAAGATCTGAATGAAAACGATTCAGATGATGGGGAAGAAATGAATCATGACATCTCTGATGATTATTCTTCTGATTCTGAGCCTCAGCCTGAACCTATACCTCCGAGGCCTAAGCACAAAAAATCCAGAGCGGTGCGCATTGAGCAGGTGCCCGCGCCACCAAATTAAATGATGAGACAGGAGAGAGGAAGAACAAGCTGGTGACTATACTACGGGCTGATTATCAACACCAGTTTTCGTTGTTTATGTGACATGGACATGCTACAGCACATCAGCGACTGTGTGGCTGCGGCACACAGGGAGCAAGGAGACACTGCCTGGGATCTGTCTGTTGATGAGCTGTAAGCATTCATTTCAATCCTGTATGTCTGTTCAGCTTCTTGTCAGACATGTATGGGATGCCTTTCTTCGGAGAAACCATGTCACGGGATCGCTTCAGAGATATCATGTGTTACCTCCATTTTGATGACAAAGAAACGAGAACATAACGCCTGGAAACAGCCAAATTCAGCATGGTATCTGACGTATAAATAATTGACTATTTTTGACTGCTGTCATCTTGACGCTTTTATTAATTATAATACCATTATTGCTTTTATGCTGATTTTCACTATTTATCAAGCACACTTGGGACTTATAATTATGTTTTTGCTACTGATGTTTTCATCATTTCACCGGGCGTCTTGCTAACCATGCATCATCATGGTTGGGGTATTTTTTTATTTTGTTGTAATAAAAATAAGCTGTGACATTGTTCCAACACATACTGTATGATTTTCTGTTTCATAGTTGTAACAAAGGCACTCCACAAATATAATGTATTGAACACTTGATTTTAATTTAAAAAAAATATTTTAACATATTACAGTTACATAAACTAATGAAAATGCTATTGTGTTATTTGAAATAAATAAATAATTGTATTCTAATGTTTCCTAAGACCTTCATAAACACAACCAAATAATACTTTTTGCGATAGAATATATGACATGTATTAATTGTGCTATTATAATGTTGCAGTCGGAATGACTGCTCATTAGCTTGAAGGGGGTTCCCTTCGAGACCCAGCGGTTCTAGTGTTAAGGAAAAAACGAAAGTAGGGTGGTTGGTCGGGGTAGATGGGTAGGAATATAATGTGAACGTCTAGCAACCCAAACGTTGTGTGTTCGAATCTCATCACGGACAACTTTTGCATTTTAGCTAATTAGCAGCTTTGCAACTACTTACTACTTTTTAACAACTTAGCATGTTAGTTAACCCTTCCCTTAACCCTAACCATAACCCTTTAATCTAACTCCTAACCTTAACCTTAACACGTAACCCTAACCCCTAGCCTAGCTAACATTAACCACATAGCTAACGTTAGCATTAGCCACCTTGCCACCTAGGCAATATTAGCCACAACAAATTGGAATTCATAAGTTTAGCAAATTCTTAACATATTGTATGAATTGCAATTCGTAACATATTGTACGAATTGCAGTTAGTAAAATATCATAGATATTGTAATTCGTAACATTTCATACGAAATGGATGATGAACATCCACAAATTAATACATATCATACGAAACGTAACATATAATACTAATTGGAGTGAGCTAGGTTTACATTTATTATGGTACGTCCACCCCTGAGTCCAGGTTGCAACGTGTCAGAGTACATGCAGGTGTGCTTTGGAGAGGAAGGATAAGAGGGGGGAGAAAGAGAAAGAACATGAAAGACCTGTTTGTTGTTGTGAAGGTGGTGGTTGGAAAGGGTGATTGGGGATGGCCCTCCAAGTAATTGTCCACATCATGGAAAATCGTGGAAAAAGGCAGTCCAGTGGAAACAATCCCTCTGAGCCGCCTTCTGTCATGTGACATCTTTGTTTTCCAAACCCAGGGATCTTCCATATGTAAGCCATACCTACCAATGCAATATCTATGAGTAAAAAAAATATCCTCACCTCACACCAACTCTGTGAGATCTTCTATTTTCCGTGGCCCGAATATATTTTTTGCATCACATCCCATTAGCTCAGAGTGTGCATAAGAAATACCACCCATGTTTTTTGAAACATGTTTTGGCCTGCAGTTTTTGAAAGGGCTTAAGAGTTTCAGCGGCGTTCAGTCTCATAACATTTAAAGCAGATTTTCAGCGGGGACGGAAGTGGGCTATGGGAACAGGATCTGTTTAAGGTCGTTGTAATGCTTTTCAGATCAAGGCCTACATCACGTGCCCAACACTCATTCACTGTAACCAGTGTACAGATGTCAGCCAGGTGGACAGGGACAGATGTGGCCCCATGTTCCTCTTTCCATCTGATTTAAATTGGTGTCCAAATGGGATTAGAGCCAAATTAGGGGGCGTCAAAGCAATTACCACTGACATCAGCAAGGGTTCCGTTTAGGGGACTAAAACTGTTGGGTCTACAGCGTTGGACAACCCGCTGTGGCAAGTCCCCTAACCTCACCCTCCATCTGGCAGTCTGTCTGTCTGGACAACCTTCTTTGGATATACAGTGAGGGAAAAAAGTATTTGATCCTCTGCTGATTTTGTACGTTTGCCCACTTACAACGAAATGATCAGTCTATCATTTTAATGGTAGGTTTATTTGAACAGTGAGAGACAGAATAACAACAAAAAAATCCAGAAAAACGCATGTCAAAAATGTTATAAATTGATTTGCATTTTAAGGAGGGAAATAAGTATTTGTCCCCTCTGCAAAACATGACTTAGTACTTGGTGGCAAAACCCTTGTTGGCAATCACAGAGGTCAGACGTTCTTGTAGTTGGCCACCAGGTTTGCACACATCTCAGGAAGGATTTTGTCCCACTCCTCTTTGCAGATCTTCTCCAAGTCATTAAGGTTTCGAGTCTGACGTTTGGCAACTCGAACCTTCAGCTCCCTCCACAGATTTTCTATGGGATTAAGGTCTGGAGACTGGCTAGGCCACTCCAGGACCATAATGTGCCTCTTCTTGAGCCACTCCTTTGTTGCCTTGGTCGTGTGTTTTGGGTCATTGTCATGCTGGAATACCCATCCACGACCCATTTTTAATGCCCTTGCTGAGGGAAGGAGGTTCTCACCCAAGATTTGATGGTACATGGCCCCGTCCATCGTCCCTTTGATGTGGTGAAGTTGTCCTGTCCCCTTAGCAGAAAAACACCCCCAAAGCATAATGTTTCCACCTCCATGTTTGATGGTGGGGATGGTGTTCTTGGGGTCATAGTCAGCATTCCGCCTCCTCCAAACAAGGCGAGTTGAGTTGATGCCAAAGAGCTCCATTTTGGTCTCATCTGACCACAACACTTTCACCCAGTTCTCCTCTGAATCATTCAGATGTTCATTGGCAAACTTCAGATGGGCATGTATATGTACTCTTGAGCAGGGGGACCTTGCGGGCGCTGCAGAATTTCAGTCCTTCACGGCGTAGTGTGTTACCAATTGTTTTCTTGGTGACTATGGTCCCAGCTGCCTTGAGATCATTGACAAGATCCTCCCGTGTAGTTCTGGGCTGATTCCTCACCGTTCTCATGATCATTGCAACTCCACAAGGTGAGATCTTGCATGGAGCCCCAGGCCGAGGGAGATTGACAGTTATTTTGTGTTTCTTCCATTTGCGAATAATCGCACCAACTGTTGTCACCTTCTCACCAAGGTGCTTGGCGATGGTCTTGTAGCCCATTCCAGCCTTGTGTAGGTCTACAATCTTGTCCCTGACATCCTTGGAGAGCTCTTTGGTCTTGGCCATGGTGGAGAGTTTGGAATCTGACTGATTGATTGCTTCTGTGGACAGGTGTCTTTTATACAGGTAACAAGCTGAGATTAGGAGCACTCCTTTTAAGAGTGTGCTCCTAATCTCAGCTCGTTACCTGTATAAAAGACACCTGGGAGCCAGAAATCTTTCTGATCGAGAAGGGGTCAAATACTTATTTCCCTCATTAAAATGCAAATCAATTCATATCATTTTTGACATGCGTTTTTCTGGATTTTTGTTGTTGTTATTCTGTCTCTCACTGTTCAAATAAACCTACCATTAAAATTATAGACTGATCATTTCTTTGTCAGTGGGCAAACTTACAAAATCAGCAGGGGATCAAATACTTTTTTCCCTCACCGTATATCTGGGAGCCTAATTTCTCAAACAAACTAAAGCTGAATTAAATCAAACCCAACTTCTTAGACTAAAACCTCTGCATTCTCTGTGAAACTACACCAAGGATAGATGTAAAGGGGATTTATTGTGCTTCTGTTTGATTTCACATCTCTGCAAGGGGGAGTAAGTTGATCAGTCGGTGAAAAATGAATTGGAAAAACATCCCTAAGCCACTTATGTGGATAAGCTAAGTGGGCAAACCTTACTCACTCCTCTTAATATGCCCTGGCTGTACTCAGGCAAAGGGAGAACTGTACAGATATGACATAGCCTGTATCACCCCTTCATTAATCTTGATAAAACAATTGACCCTTGAATAGTTTAGCTGTGCCCCAGATCATTAGGCTGTATGGCTGTGGCTTTAAATATTAAGCAGGCTTTGTAAGATTTGATAAAATGTTTGGTAAATGGCAAAAGGGAAAGTGTGCTCATGTGTTCTCTTTTGCCCTCGCGCTGTAAATGATAGATATGTTTTTATGAGACGGAGTGCTGTTTTTAGCAACGGTTGTGGTATTGGCTTTTGACTCGAGCTTTCATGATTTAAGATGACAGATACACTGAGATCCATTAGGCTTTTACCTTGTCTACGTTGCACAACCAATGCTTTGACGGACTCTTGTGTCGGAATTGTTATGATTTTATATGATTGTGACCACAAATACTTTAGCAGGCCTATATCGGCATATTACATTTTTTTGTTCATCATGCACTATTCTTGGCCATTCTCTTCAGATACAGAACCTCTATCTGAGTTCACACTGTAGATGTCAACATGATACCATTAGAACAAGGCTGCAGACGTTCCACACAACCATGACTTTCCTCTGATTAAGGTTTTGCTGAGCTTTGAATCTCATACAATCTCATACAAGTGTCCTGTGCTGAACTGGGACTTCCTCGTGACTTGTGTAGTAAAAAATGTAAACCCCTTTCATCTATAGAGGGCTTAAAAGGTCAAAGGAACGCCTAATAACCCTCTCTGTTGTTCTTCCCCCCCCCAAAGGTTGTTACAAACTGCACCTTTGTCGTGGACGAGCCTCTTGTCAAGTCATGGCTGGGGGGACTGCCTTGGGTTCAGACGGTCGAGACCCTGTCAGACTCAAAATGGCTTCTGCTTTGTTTCACCTCCTGATCCAGAGGCCCAAAAAGAGCCACGCAGGAAAAAAACATCAAGACTACTACTTGTGAAACTCCAGAGCTGTGAGATGAGATGAGGAGTGGAAACAGAAACTGCAGCGCGGGCATAAATGAAAGGGGGTTATTGTTGAAGATTTTCCACCACAATCCCTGTTATTGTGTGATTCAAGGTTTCCGGCATAGGCCTGCTGTAAGATAAATAATAAGGCCTGCTGTAAGATAAATAATAAGGCCTGCTTTAAGATAAATAATAAGGCCTGCTATAAGATAAATAATAAGGCCTGCTGTAAGATAAATAATAAGGCCTGCTGTAAGATAAATAATAAGGCCTGCTATAAGATACATAATAAGGCCTGCTGTAAGATAAATAATAAGGCCTGCTATAAGATAAATAATAAGGCCTGCTGTAAGATAAATAATAAGGCCTGCTGTAAGATAAATAATAAGGCCTGCTATAAGATAAATAATAAGGCCTGCTATAAGATAAATAATAAGGCCTGCTATAAGATAAATAATAAGGCCTGCTATAAGATAAATAATAAGGCCTGCTATAAGATAAATAATAAGGCCTGCTGTAAGATAAATAATAAGGCCTGCTGTAAGATAAATAAAAAGGCCTGTTATAAGATAAATAATAAGGCCTGCTGTAAGATAAATAATAAGGCCTGCTGTAAGATAAATAATAAGGCCTGCTGTAAGATAAATAATAAGGCCTGCTGTAAGACAAATAATAAGGCCTGCTGTAAGATAAATAATAAGGCCTGCTGTAAGATAAATAATAAGGCCTGCTGTAAGCGGAAATATTGGTTGATTCTAATTTCATTGTCAAAGGCTTTGCTTAGTATATTAATACGAAAAATAATCTTGTTTGCCATATTTGAAAGAGTGAGGCGGTCTGTTGTCAGCTTTGCATACAATTTGCATATTGTTTTCCTGACTTATAAAGATAATTTACTTTTTAACAGAAACATTTGTCTAACATGTTATTCCCTTGTTTGGGCCTGAAATTGGTTTGAGAAAATCTACATTTTGATCGTCCATTGGGATAAGAAATGGAGATCTATCTATCTTTTACGATGGATTCTCATGGCTCTCCCATTTAATAAATGCCATTGATTGACTTGGAGATGTGCTACATAGCCAATCAATCTAAAGAGTGGAGAAGCCGTGGGGCGTCTATGGAGATGAGGGGAGGACAAGGAGAAGCCTCCTATTGTTTTGGGGCCCCTATGTCACTCAGTCCTTGACCTTGGTGAGCAGGCCCCAGCACTCAACCCGGGTTCAGAGGGGCCGAGAGGGGCTGCGACAAGGGCTTGGCTGCTCAATATCGGGTAGACCCCAGCTTTCAAGCCAGGGATCAGGGGGTCATCATTAATGCTCAGGAGTATTAATGAGTGACCTTCGGTGGGCAAAAAGAAAAAGGCGAGAGAGAAAGCTGTAAAGACCTGAGAGAAAAGGAGAGCCTGAGACCTGTTTCGCCAAGATAACGGAGATGGCTATGGAAATGCATCCATCACCAGCCTACTAAGCCAGGAGCCTTCTTTTGTGTGCCAGTGTAGGGCCCTGTTGACTGAGAGAAGAGAGAGTGGGAGGGCTTGCGGGGAAGGCAATCTGTGGAGGTGGAGACAGGGACTGGGGGAAGGGGGGAGGTAAAGGGGGGAGGGAGGGGAGGGTCGCGCAGACCAGGCCACTGGGACCGATGCTCTCATTGCTTATTCAACAGGGGAGCAGATAGATCTCTCAGAAGATAGGAGGCCCTCCAATCTTTTGAATGGGGGCTTCAGCTGGAGCTTCCAGCTATCATGCAGGAGATTTCTAATTTAGCCGCTGAGCACGGCGGAGGGGTTGTGTGTGACAGAAGGGGGCAGGATGAGTGGTGGGTTGAGGGAGGGGTAGAGCGATAGGAGGAAGAGGGGGAGGGTTGTATTTACACCATCAAAGAGATGAGAGACACATGCAGACACTTCTCTCTGGATAGGTTTTTCAGCTCATATGCTGAGGAAGAAATTAACATCAAGTGTGGGTGACAATTTACCTGCTTCTGATGGCTTTGGGTGAAATATCATTTTTCTTAAAGAATTACCTGCCATTGTTGAACTCATTACCTAGGTTTTTAATCTATGCGAAATTGCTGTCAATTTGGAAATATCTTTCTAACCTCTTATTGTATATGAAATACATTGATATAAGGCTCCTGCAGAGCACTTTGAGAAGATAACAAGATCACGGTCTTTATGACCATAAGCTCCTGATCTACGTCAACATCTCTTTCTACATAAACAGTCTAATGACATCTGCAGGAGCCTGCTCTAAGAACATTGATATTTTCCTAAGATCTGCTTGTCTTTTCCTTTCTCGTCACCTACTGGTGCCTCCAAGAAACATTTGCAGGAAGTATCCCCCTTCCCATATCACCACATGTTCCAAAGTCTTCCTGTGAGGAACAGCTTGACACACACACACACACACACACACACACACACACACACACACACGTGCAAACACACGTTTAAACACACACACACACAGATTTTAAATACTTTATTTTAATCCACCAATCAAATTTACAAAAACAAGGATCCAAACATTTCAAAGGTCCCTATATGCATGGCACTCAAGGGTACAGAGAGCACCTCCTTCTCCAAACAGCTAGGCTGCTCACGACAACTGAAACAAAGCAGTACCTAGCCAATCACTTTGCTCTAGTTTTTGTCAGGCCCGCAATCTGGAGGCCACGCACTGCAAGCCTGTGTACGTGGCCGAGACTGCCAAATATCAGCACCACCAGCTTGCACCTACATCCGAGGCTGTTCAGGCATACCACGAGGGGCTGGTATTTAAGCAGCTTCTCGGCAAAGGCCTGCTCCATGTAACCATCAAATGAACAGCCCACTTCCAAAACGAGCACCTCCCCCTGGCCACCCCCCACAACAACAATATCTGGCGTATTTGGCACACAGGAATGTTTATGCATGTGTGCTATTGGTGAAACCACTTGTCTCCCCTCGCTGGCTATCAGGTCAACAAGGTGGTCATGTCTAGCAATGTACAAATCCTTGTATGAACAGCAGCCATTCACAACATAGGCAATGGACTCCATTACATTTGACTCATGTAGAATAGAAAATGGGTCATGGTTTGCAGGGTACCAGAGTGCTAGATTATATTTTGTTGGTAGGACTTGCAGCCTCGCCTTAACAGTAAAGGTGAGAATGTCCTCGCCTTTGGCAGTATTCTGGTACATGGAATGGGAGACAGAGTGGTCGGCACAGTCCAGAGCAGAGAGTTTCCCCTGCAGCCTCAGGCCAATCCATTGTTGCAGTAGTCGCATCTGTCTGATACCAAGGAGTGTTGTCCTGGATGTAGGATGAGATGTTCCATCATGGGTGACAGAAGTCTCCACAACAATACCTCAATCTGTCACAACTGCATCAGAGGCAGTCACTAGCTCAGTTTGCATATCAGTCCGTCTCCACCTGAGCTCCACACCAGTCCGGTTGCACAGGTCGTTGAGGTCCGGCCAATCTGACCAGACTACAAAGCCTGCAGAACCAGTGTCCAATTTTCAATTGGCCTGTTTAACTCCTTAACTGTCACATTGTCACTGTTGAGCATGTTCAACAGGTGAAAAAACATAATCCAACCTTTACTGCCTTAACGGCGGCAGTTACAACAGGTGTGCTTAAGTTATGTTAGAAAAATAACCACGTTTTGGCACAGAGCTGCAGCACTCATGTCTGTTCCCGGCGAGCATGCGTACACAGACCTTGGCAAACACTGCACAGCAAGGCGACAGCACACACGCGCAAACACACACACACCCACACGCACACACACAGCTTTTTTTTACATGCATTATCTCCATCCAAAATCCTATTTTCACTAACCCTAACCCTTAACATAACCATAACCTTAACCCCCAACCCCCAAACCCCTAACCCTAAACCTTACCCTAACTCCTAACCCTAAACTTAACCCTTAAGCCTGAAATACACTATATACAGTGGGAGAACAATGTATTTGATCCCCTGCTGATTTTGTACGTTTGCCCACTGACAAAGACATGATCAGTCTATAATTTTAATGGTAGGTTTATTTGAACAGTGAGAGACAGAATAACAACAACAAAATCCAGAAAAACGCATGTCAAAAATGTTATAAATTGATTTGCATTTTAATGAGGGAAATAAGTATTTGACCCCTTCTCGATCAGAAAGATTTCTGGCTCCCAGGTGTCTTTTAAACAGGTAACGAGCTGAGATTAGGAGCACACTCTTAAAAGGAGTGCTCCTAATCTCAGTTTGTTACCTGTATAAAAGACACCTGTCCACAGAAGCAATCAATCAGTCAGATTCCAAACCCTCCACCATGGCCAAGACCAAAGAGCTCTCCAAGGATGTCAGGGACAAGATTGTAGACCTACACAAGGCTAGAATGGGCTACAAGACCATTGCCAAGCAGCTTGGTGAGAAGGTGACAACAGTTGGTGCGATAATTCGCAAATGGAAGAAACACAAAATAACCGTCAATCTCCCTCGGTTCTCTCCCAAGATTTGAGGCCTGTCCCCTCAGCAGAAAAACACCCCCAAAGCATAATGTTTCCACCTCCATGTTTGACGGTGGGGATGGTGTTCTTGGGGTCATAGGCAGCATTCCTCCTCCTCAAAACACGACGAGTTGAGTTGATGCCAAAGAGCTCCATTTTGGTCTCATCTGACCACAAAACTTTCACCCAGTTCTCCTCTGAATCATTCAGATGTTCATTGGCAAACTTCAGACGGGCCTGTGTATGTGCTTTCTTGAGCAGGAGGACTTTGCGGGCGCTGCAGGATTTCAGTCCTTCAGGGCGTAGTGTGTTACCAATTGTTTTCTTGGTGACTATGGTCCCAGCTGCCTTGAGATCATTGACAAGATCCTCCCGTGTAGTTCTGGGTTGATTCCTCACTGTTCTCATGATCATTGCAACTCCACGAGGTGAGATCTTGCATGGAGCCCCAGGCCGAGGGAGATTGATAGGTCTTTTGTGTTTCTTCCATTTGCGAATAATCGCACCAACTGTTGTCACCTTACATTTACATTTTAGTCATTTAGCAGACGCTCTTATCCAGAGCGACTTACAGGAGCAATTAGGGTTAAGTGCCTTGCTCAGGGGCACATCGACAGATTTTTCACCTAGTTGGCTCGGGGATTAGAACCAGCGACCTTTCGGTTACTGGCACAACGCTCTTACCCACTAAGCTACCTGCCGCCCCAAGCTGCTTGGCGATGGTCTTGTAGCCCATTCCAGCCTTGTGTAGGTCTACAATCTTGTCCCTGACATCCTTGGAGAACTCTTTGGTCTTGGCCATGGTGGAGAGTTTGGAATCTGATTGATTGATTCTGTGGACAGGTGTCTTTTATACAGGTAACAAGCTGAGATTAGGAGCACTCCTTTTAAGAGTGTGCTCCTAATCTCAGCTCGTTACCTGTATAAAAGACACCTGGGAGCCAGAAATCTTTCTGATTGAGAGGGGGTCAAATACTTATTTCTTTCATTAAAATGCAAATAAATTTATAACATTTTTTACATGCGTTTTTCTGGATGTTTTTGTTGTTATTCTGTCTCTCACTGTTCAAATAAACCTACCATTAAAATTATAGACTGATCATTTCTTTGTCAGTGGGCAAACTTACAAAATCAACAGGGGATCAAATACTTTTTTCCCTCATTTGGAAAGTATTCAGACCCGTTTCCTTTTCCCTCATTTTGTTACGTTACAGCCTTATTCTAAAACTTATTAAATTACTGTTTCCCTCACCAATCTACACACAATACCCCATAATGACAAAGCAAAAACAGGTTTTTATAAATTTTTACACACAAAAAAAATACCTTATTTACATAATTATTCAGACCTTTGCTATGAGACTCGAAATTAAGATCAGGTGCTTCCTGTTTCCATTGATCATCCTTGAGATGTTTCTATAACTCGAATTCAATTGATTGGACATGATTTGGAAAGGCACACACCTGTCTATATAAGGTCCCAAAGCAAAAACCGAGCAAAGAGGTCGAAGGAATTGTCCGTAGAGCTCCAAAACAGGATTGTGTCGAGGCACAGATCTGGGGAAGGGTACCAAAAAATGTCTGCAGCATTGAAGGTCCCCAAGAAGTGGCCTCCATCATTCTTAAATGGAAGACGTTTGGAACCACCAAGACTCTTCCTAGAGCTGGCTGCATGGCCAAAATGAGCAGTCGGGGGAGAAGGGCCTTGGTCAGGGAGGTGACCAAGAACCCGATGGTCACTCTGACAGAGCACGAGAGTTCGTCTGTGGAGATGGGAGAACCTTCCAGAAGGACAACCATCTTTGCAGCACTCCACCAATCAGGCCTTTATGGTAGAATGGCCAGACGGAAGCCACTCCTCAGTAAAAGGCACATGACAGTCCGCTTGGAGTTTGCCAAAAAGCACTTAAAGGACTCTCAGACCATCAGAAACAAGATTCTCTGTTCGGATTAAACCAAGATTGAACTCTTTGGACTGAATGCGAAGCGTCACGTGAAGCATGGTGGTGGCAGCATCATGCTTTGGGGATGTTTTTCAGCAGCAGGGACTGGGAGACTAGTCAGGATCGAGGGAAAGATGAACGGAGAAAAGTACAGAGAGATCCTTGTTGAAAACCTGCTCCAGAGCGCTCAGGACCTCAGACTGGGGCGAAGGTTCACCTTTCAACAGGACAATGACCCTAAGCACAAAGCCAAGACAACGCAGGAGTGGCTTCGGGACAAGTCTCTAAATGTCCTTGAGTGGCCCAGCCAGAGCTCGGACTTGAACCCAATCTAACATCTCTGGAGAGACCTGAAAATAGCTACGCAGCAACGCTCCCCATCCAACCTGACAGAGCTTGAGAGGATCTGCAGAGAAGAATGGGAGAAACTCCCCAAATACAGGTGTGCCAAGCTTGTAGCGTCATACCCAATAATGTACTTCAACAAACTGCTGAGTAAATGGTCTGACTACTTATGTAAATGTGATATTTCAGTATTTGTTTTTCATTATGGGGTATTGTGTTAGGTTGAAGAGGGAAAAAAACTATTTAATCCATTTTAGAATAAGGCTGTAACGTAACAAAATGGGGAAAAAGTAAATGGGTCTGAATAGTTTCCGAATGCACTGTATACAAAAGTCTGTGGACACCCCTTCAAATTAGTGGATTCGGCTATATCAGCCACAACCGTTGCTGACAGGTGTATAAAATCGAGCACACAGCCATGCAATCCCCATAGACAAACATTGGCAGTAGAATGGCCTTACTGAAGAGCTCAGTGACTTTCAAAGTGGCACCGTCATAGGATGCCACCTTTCCAACAAGTCAGTTCGTCAAATTGCTGCCCTGCTAGAGCTGCCCCAATTATTGTGAAGTGGAAATGTCTACGAACAACAACAAGTAAGCCGCGAAGTGGTATGCCGCACAAGCTCACAGAATGGGACCGCCGAGTACTGAAGCGCGTAAAAATGGTCTGTCCTCGATTGCAACACTCACTTCCGTGTTCCAATCTGCCTCTGGAAGCAATGTCAGCATAGGAACTGTTCGTCGTTTGCTTCATGAAATGGGTTTACATAGACGAGCAGCCGCACACAAGCCTAAGATTATCATGCGCAATGCCAAGCGTCAGCTGGAGTGGGGTAAAGCTCGCCGCCATTGGACACTGGAGCAGTGGAAATTCATTGGTGAAGTGTGATGAATCACGCTTCACCATCTGGCAGTCGAACGGATGAATCTGGGTTTGGCGGATGCCAGCAGAACGCTACCTGCCCGAATGCATAGTGCCAAGTTTGGTGGAGAAGGACTAATGGTCTGGGGTTGTTTACAATGACATTCTAGATGATTCTGTGCTTCCAACTATGTGGCAAGGCCCTTTCCTGTTTCAGCATGACAATGCCCCCGTGCACAAATCGAGGTCCATACAGAAATGGTTTGTCGAGATCGGTGTGGGAGAACTTGACTGGCCTGCACAGAGCCCTGACCTCAACCCCATCAAACACCTTTGGGATGAATTGGAACGCCGATTGCGAACCAAGCCTAATCACCCAACATCAGCGCCCGACCTCACTAATGCTCTTGTGGATGAATGGAAGCAAGTCCCTGCAGCAATGTTCCAACATCTAGTGGAAAGCCTTCACAGAAGAGTGGAGGCTGTTATAGCAGCCAAGGGGGGACCAACTCCATATTAATGCCCACACAACACACACACACACACACACACACAGTCTGAGGTGAGGAGGAAGAAAGGAAACAACACTATGTGTTCCTCCTGATGATTCCTGCTCTGTATTGGAGCTGGCACAGGGGCGCATTCACATTAATGTACTGCCTTCAGCTTTTCTCTCTCTCTCTTCGCCTCAGGCTTTTCATTTCCACCGGTCTGTCACTCCACTCAGCTCATGTCCATTATGAAAACAGATGCACCCCGGGCGCTTTACAGCAGAGTAATGTACACATTATTTATATCACTCCACAAAAGGTGCTCATTAAACTTTACATGGCCAATGCAGGAGACAGGCCCATATTGGACGTTTTTTTCACCCCATCACAAATGTCACTGTGGATGGATAGGACAGAGAGGGGGTTGCAGGGGGGGTTGGTGGTATGGTCTGTGGCTCGCTTTGATTTGAGGGCCCATTTGCATTGTGCAGCATCCATCTTGTATATCTGAGCACAGGGAACAATAGCCCCATGAGTGACATGACAAGTTAAGTTACCCCCCCATTAAAAAAAAGTGGTTGTCCCACTGGCTATCATAAGTTGAATGCACCAATTTGTAAGTCGCTCTGTATAAGAATGTCTGCTAAATGATGTAAATGTAAATGTAATGTTTTTATGTATGTAAATACGACAATGCAGTTGGAATATATGTTGAAAGCCCAAATAACTTAAAGGGATGACTTGATATGGTCTCAAATATATGATGAATATAAGATACAATATATTCCCACAGTACTCATTTCCAGCTGTCATCAGGTAACTAATATAATTGATTATATACATTAGACCAGGGTTCCCCAACGAATTTGGCCCGCGTGTGGTTTTATTTTGCCCCCTACGTTTTCTGAGCCAAAAATGTACAAATATTTTGTATTATTTATCATTTTCATTGTTGGACCTAAAAGACGGTAAAAACACCAGGAAATCAGCTCCAAGTGATTTTAGTTTTGGAAATCTGTTCCCAAGTATTCCCACGCATAATACTCATTATTTGTAATTATGTTCCGGCCCCCCCAACTATCCGCTCAAGAAAAAAATCTGCCGCAGCTGAATCTAGTTGCATTAGACTAATCTCATTCGTCACTCACTGTAAAATTAAACATTGATAAACTAGCTACAGAGTAGTAGTCAACACTGCCCAAAGATGCACTGTTTTGACCAGTTTTGACCAGCCGGTACGCCAAACTAAATCAAAATGTCCGCGGGCCACCAACTAAAATAGTTTATAATAAAAAATATATATAATAATAAAAAGAGATGTGATCGTTTCTCAATGTATTCAAGGTATTCAAATGAAATCTCTTTTTGGGCTTAGTTTGCAGTGTACAAATTAATATAATTATGTTCTGGCCCCCCGACCATTCGCTCGGACAAAAATCGTCCTGCAGCTGAATCAAGTTGCCTACCCCTGCTCTAAAGATTCAAAACACTGTATTACTCAGCATCAAATACATCTTCCAGTCGGCCTAAAAGCCTGTGGTGTCTTTCACAACACAAGCAACCTGCTAGAAAGCTGCCCTCTGGGTAAGTCCTACATGTTTTCCTTTTCCCTGGCCCATGTCTCTGGTGAGTGTTCATCTCTTAATAATGCAACATTTAACCCTCCTGTACAGTGCATAAACGGCCTGGATGGCAGGTACAGTAAGCTGGTGGGACTAACAAAGGCCCCCATAGCCGAGCCTAGAAAAACACCCAGAGTGAAATAAGATGTCATTACAGAGCAACGGCAGCACTCTGGAAGCTTACATCTCCTCCTCCGCTACCCGAAGGTCCCCTCCAACTCATGAATACATAATTACACCAACCGCCGCACCATGATGATTTCTGTTTTCATCAGCTGTCAGAAATGACCTGAATTTCCATCACTGTTTGACCCAAATGCAGCCGGCAGATATGTTAATCATAGCTTATGTAACCGCTCAACCCTGTTTCCTCTGTTTGCTTTCCGTGTCTCGGACCCTAAAATAGCACCTGGCATGGATTGAGGAGAGGAACATTTATAATAAAAACAGAAATAAGTGTATTTGCATCCATAAATGAACCTTGGCTTTGAAGTCCCGCTGCAGGAGACGCGGTGCGGCAGTGCGCTGCCGTACCTTTAAATGTTTAACATGAATGGAGAAACAGGGAAACAGATGATGTCGCGTGAAAGCTCTGACCTAAACTGTTTCTATATGCTGAGGCAGGGAAAACAAGTGGAGTGTTTCTTTTTAACCATTTCACTTTTCCCTTCCTGTGTTTTTAGAAATGTGCTGTACATGACGTTGCAACAGCGGTTCCAATGATAATTAAATATGTATTTATTTAGATTTGGTCCAGACAGTAGGCCTTGGCTAGAAAGTAAGACTGAGACATTATTATTTTTCTCAATTTTGGCTAGATCCATTTCTTTGTCATAAATTCAGTCTTTATTAATGTGTTTAACATTCCCTTTGGGCAAACCTACAGAAGGGTTTCACAGTCCTACGACAATGTGTTCCTGGAATGCCTCTTGTGAGTTCTTCCACCAACACAACTGTCAAGAGATCCTTTAACGTCATGGAGTAGGGGAACATGTGTACCTAAGTACACGATGGCTGGACAGACTGTTCCATTTAATTTAGACAAAACATGGATGGGCCACAAAGGGGTTCGCCATTGCTAGACCATATCAGACATAGAGATGCACAATATATTAATATTGTTAGGCATTAATACAACTGTACTGTAGTGCTGTAGCTCTCCGTTGTTAACCGTTTCAATTTATGTCAATATCTTATGACATAAGTGCTTTTTAATCGATTGTCCAACTACAGTATATTCCAGTTAGGCCTACTCTTCATTACTAGAGGATGTTTGTGTTTATTGTGTAGACTCAGTAGATCAGTTTGTACAGCACATTCTAATCACTATGATCTCTATGCCAAATAAAGACATACAGTATCACAAAGTCTCATCTAATGTGTCTGGTTGATAATTAGCCACACTACTTTATCAGCTAATCAAGCCTGATATACACAATCTATAAAAAAGGAAAGCGATCGCTGACGCTGATAGTGAAGAAACAGACTCAACAAGTCGCACTGTTATCTAATTATCTGTAATTATAACAAATGTCAGCTCATATTATTGTCAGACTCAGGCAGGTAACATGTCCTCCTCTCCTCCATATATCCTCCAGCATATAGTCTATCCAACCTACTATGTTTCTTCACATAATGCGGGGATATTTTCTTTATTCTCTTTCTTTTCTTTGCATAAACAGAGCCTGCAGTCAGAACCCAGCCTGATCAAAGGGACAAATCTATCCAGGAGCAATCAGGTTGCTGAGCTAGCCAGGGCTGCTGACAACTCCAGGCTCTTTGATCACAAATACATCATCTTCAGCAGCCCGGCATGGTTTTGTCTAAGGCCAGGAAATGGGGGGGAAGTGATCGCTCCCTCTCGGTTCTCTTCCACGCTGCGCCTCTTGGCAGACAAGATGAAAGCTACCCCAATTATAAGTGAAAATACCCCCACTGAACTAACCCATCTCAGGGTGTACGAATGGCTATAGCCCAGCTATATCATCGCTGGATCTCCATAGAATGTCTATGGATGCGGCGATACAAAGATATCGTTGATTTCTTTTTTTTCAATGTCCTCTCTTCATTCTTCTCTCTCTGAAAAGAGACGTGTTGAGATAGTGTGCCAGTACAATTGAGGTCACACCCGACAGCAGATGACTCCCTCCTTCAATTTAGTAACCCTGGTTCTAATAACACAAGGTTGTTGAGGGAGAAGTGAATATCTGTCCCCTGCCCTTGGAACACCTCTCTTCCTATCACCCCGTTGACTGGAAGTTAAGGTTTTTTTTTTTTATGCGCGGAACGGGGATTTTGAATGATGGACAGGTGTACAGGCTTTGTGATTTGCACTCTGCAATGGAAGGAACACAGGGATTTACATTACATGTCCGACATAAGGCAAGCCCCGCCACCCTCATCCTTCAGTTCCACCCCTATGATTGCACCACCACATCCCAAAACCACGCTCCTAATCAACAGAGCTAGGCTTTATCTCACTTCCTCTGTTTTATACGGATGAGCGCTATCTCTGTCTCTCCGTGCCATATGACCTGGTGTGACCTGAGAGGGAAAGCTATCACGCCACAGTGCAGGCTTTATGAGTGCACTCAGATGATGGGGGAAGACAGGTTTAAACATTTGAACACGTTTAAACCTGAAAATAAAAAGTGGGGGGTTTAAATACACATCTCAGATCACATGATTTGTCAATTATCCAATGAAAATGCTTGCTGTATTAGCTGAATGAACAGGGGCAAGATTAAAGCAGAGGCAGACACCTAAGGGACCGTCTTTAACATTTTTTAAGACACGGTTTTCCATATTTCCATTTCAAACACATTCCAGTTTCTTATTTTAATTCAAAATAATTGATTGAACTATTTACTCTAAAACCATGCTAGTTAAAATCACCATACAAACCAACATGAAGAAAACAAAGGGGCACAGGAAGTGGTGCAGCCCAGGAGGCAGGCATCCATCTTCTCAAGACTTCCATTTCATCACCATTAGCCATGCGCTCACCAAACGAAGCCCTACTTGCACTAGCAAAACCTGGGATCCACCATGCCTCCAGACTACAGTCACTTCCTGTGGGCTGACACCTAGAACATAAAAACATTCTGTGGAGTCTGTGTTTAAATACACAGAATCAAAATCACTTGACTCATCAATTATCCAATAGAAATTCTTCACCTAGAGTGCATGCAAAAATGTCACAAGGTTACACTCATGGCACGGGCCAGGGCGCATCACACCCACTCCCCTTCCGCGAGTAGCGACTGGGCATTTTACACGTTTCTCACAGCTCATGGAACGGACCTGGGACTGGGCTATGCTGTGACTTCTTGGCCTGCACCCCACAGCCAAACCGAACGCAGGAACGACTGAACCCAGCCCCTTTACACGTCATGGCGCACGGTCAGAGGCAGCCAATGCTCGGTGCCAGAGATGTGCTCTCTTCTCAGTAGCGCCCCCTCCGACTTTCCTTCAGGAAGTGACATCATATAGCAAGACCTCACATACATACTTACACAACCGCCAGACCATGCACCACACACACCGGGACGGCAGAGGAGGGCACAGCTTTGCAGCCACAACAGTGCTGGGTGAGTGCCTCTCTTTAGTGCACCTCTGTCCTGCTCAACCAAAAAACATACAGTGCACACACCAGGCTTCAGATGCTCCACTAAAACCCATGGCCACCCAGGGATGCATACCACAACTAAATGCACCAATACATATACTAAAACGATTCCTTACCAAATAAATAAACACTTAAGATATTCCCATTCTCCGGTTCCTGATCTTGCCGACTACGCCAATGTAATGTGGGGGATTTAACATATAAATATCTATTAATGTAGCCGTACTATGCCACCTTTTTTATACGCTAGGTGAAGTCCTTAGGACTAAGCTAAACATAACACAGATTATTTGCATGAAGGAGAGGAGCATGGGAATCAGACAACAATATCAGGATGCAACAACAGTTTATTTTCATTTTCAGCGTCACAAAGGCCTACAATTTCCATACATCTTCTTCAGCTCCAGGAGCTCCGTAACAACTGTCCTACAAGACAGACTTCAACAGATAGCAATATCATTGTTCATACAAACAAATATCAATAGGTTTATACGTTTCATTCACATACTCAAATAGTGCCCAGGGAGAAGGAGAGCAGGTCTAAGTGGAATATGGGTGCCAACACCTAAAAACATTACATTTAAAATTGCTACAGTTCCATACTTACTATTGATAAAACACCACCATCACTGCTCCCGTCCTCCCAAGGCACATCGACTTTAACATGGTAAAGGGGATGCCCTGAATGACACAAACAGGAAGGCTTTTATACAAAAGGACACGACCTTAAAACTAGATCTGCTAAAGCAGTCATTTTGACAGCTCATGAATTTAAGTCATGCCCCCCTCCGTCCTTGACTTTTCCTAAATAAGTCTATATAACACACTGTCGGTGTTAGAATCTTAATATCACAAACAGAACTGGAGTTATAACCAGTTTTAGGAGGGCATGTCATTGTTTGGATTGGTTTTCCCCATTGCCCCACCTTCTCCCAACAGTAGGTCCTGCTCCGCTCCTTCTTCAGACAGTTGAAAGTGCCGTGCCCAGCTGATAATCGCCCCGATAATTGCCTCGAAACTGAACCTAAACTAAACCAAAACTAATTTCACACATACAATAATGGATGAAATACATTAAGTAAAGTATGATGGGGAGAATGGTTAGTTGATGAGCGAGGGGAAGCGAACGATGCATAATTATGTAATCACCAATTGTGAATGAAGAACAGGGCTGGCTATTCTATTCTATTGATTCATTCAAATTATAATCTTAAAATGGTATGTACCCTATATCAGTCCACAGAATCAAAGCAGTCTTATCAGTCTACTCTGGCCTACTTGGAGTAGGCTACACAGAAAGAGTGTGCTTAACTGTACATGCTGAACATGGCTTGGCACCTAAAACCCTCACAAACTTTTACAGATGCACAATTGAGAGCATCCTGTTGGTCTGTATCACCGCCTGGTACGGCAACTGCACCGCCCGCAACCGCAGGGCTCTCCAGAGGGTGGTGCGGTCTGCAGAATGCATTACCGGGGGCAAACTACCCGCCCTCCAGGACACCTACAGCACCTGATGTCACAGGAAGGCCAAAAAGATCATCAAGGACATCAACCACCCGAGCCACTGCCTGTTTATTCCGCTATCATCCAGAAGGCGAGGTCAGTACAGGTGCATCAAAGCTGGGACCGAGAGAATGAAAAACAGCTTATATCTTAAGGCCATCAGACTGTTAAATAGCCATCACTAGCACATTAGAGGCTGCTGCTGCCTATTGAAATCACTGGCCACTTTAAGAAATGGAACACTAGCCACTTTAATAATGTTTACATATCTTGCATTACTCATCTTATATGTATATACTGTATTCTATAATATTCCACTGTATATTAGTCCATGGCGCTCTGTCATTGCTCGTCCATATATGTATATATTCTTAATTCCATTCCTTACTTAGAATTGTGTGTATTGGGTATATGTTGTGAAATTGTTAGATATTACTTGTTAGATATTACTGCACTGTCAGAGCTAGAAGCACAAGCATTTCACTACACCTGCAATAACATCTGCTAAACACGTGTATGTGACAAATAAAATTTTACTTTCAATATCTGGGAAAATATCCACATCGGGCAGCAGGTGAGCGAGTGTCGAAGAATGTGGTGATGAGTCTTGTAGAACCTTATGTTTGCAAGGGGAGAAATGTCCCCATGCACTTCACTGTCATTGGCAAACAAGTTGCTTGCAAAGAAAACAAGTATGGCCGGCACCATGAATAAAGTGAGACGGGAGCTCCCTCCCTCTGCACAAAATAAGGCATCTGCACAGCTCTTGTTCTCCACAACGGTGCTAAAGAAGGACAACGGGACACAATAAAGAGAAACAGAAGACTGTAACTACAACCAAACAAAGGTACTGTATGTCAAAGAGTGTCAAGCAAGTGAACGTTATGAACATTTTGTCAAATGTTAGGACAAGAGATAACAGTCAAATGAAATCCAACCGATGCCATTGCGTGAAGATGCACACAAGCACGCGCTGACAATAATTGACTATTTTGACTGCTGTCATATCGACCCTTATATACATTATAATGCCATTATTGCTTTTGTGCTCAGTCGTTTTTTTCTCTTTTTTTATATATGCTACAGTAACATAAACTAATGAAAATGCGTTATTTTGAAATAAATAAAAATAGTATTCTAATGTTACCTTCATAAACACAACCAAATAATTATTTTTGCAATAGCATATATGAGATGTATTAATTACACTATTAGAATGTTACAATCAGAATGACTACTCATTATCTTGAAGGGGGGCCCAGCGGTTCTAGTTGTAATTAACAATCACATACACCTGGCACAGGTAGACCAACAAGAGTGCGTTCAAAATAGGTCAACGATTCTACCCCGTTTATATCTTCATAGCACCTTCATAGCACCTTCATAGTGTCTTCATAGCACCTTCATAGCAGTGTGTTCATAGCAACTTCATAGCACCTTCATAGCAGTGTGTTCATAGCAACTTCATAGCACCTTCATAGCGCTTTCATAGTGCTTTCACAGTGTATTTGTAGTGTAATATCGCCTCTGCTACTTAAAGATGGATCTTTCCATCTCCAAAAGCACAAGAAAGAAGATTTCGACACCTACCATTTCAGATTGTTCTGAAATAGTTTATGTAGTTAGATAAGATAAGCATTCCTGCAACATTATTTTGTTGAAAGACAATTTGAAATCAAGCTAATTGATTGCACCCAAATTGGCAATTTCAATTTATAGGATAAATATCATATTCAATAAAATAGTACCCAACATCTGATTTGGCCCAAACCTATAGTATTTCTAACAATGATTAAGACATGAGGAATCAAAATAAATGCTAAAAAGCCACCCTCAGACCCTCTAAACCCCACACCAAGCCCAAACTAATTGCCAGTATACAGTATCAGTTCTCTATGTCTGACAAGTAGTATGAAGCTGTGGCTAGGAGTATTGTTTCTTCATACTATGTAATGTATTCTCAGTGACTTTTGTGATGAATACTTTCCCCTGTTCAGAGAAATTAGTCATTGAAATTGTTAGATTTACACTACCGGTCAAAAGTTTGGACACACCTACTCATTCAAGGGTTTTTCTTTATTTGTAGAATAATAGTGAAGACATCAAAACTATGAAATAACACACATTTAATCATGCAGTAACCAAAAAAGTGTTAAACAAATCAAAATATATGTTATGTTTGAGATTATTCAAATAGCCACCCTTTGCCTTGATAACAGCTTTCCACACTCTTACATTTTTTACATTTTTAGTCATTTAGCAGACGCTCTTATCCAGAGCAATTAGGGTTAAGTGCCTTGCTCAAGGGTACATCAACAGATTTTTCACCTAGTCGGCTCGGGGATTAGAACCAGCAACCTTTCGGTTACTGGCACAACGCTCTTAACCACTAAGCTACCTGTCGCTCTTGGCATTCTATCAACCAGCTTCATGAAGTAGTCACCTGGAATGCATTTCAATTAACAGGTGTGCTTTGTTAAAAGGGCATTTGTGGAATTTCTTTCCTTCTTAATGCATTTGAGCCAATTAGTTGTGTTGTGACAAGGTAGGGGGGTATACAGAAGATAGCCCTTTTTGATAAAAGACCAAGTCCATATTATGGCAAGAACAGCTCAAATAAGCAAAGAGAAACAACAGACCATCATTACTTTAAGGCATGAAGGTCACTCAATACAGAACATTTCAAGAACTTTGAAAGGTTCTTCAAGAGCAGTCGCAAAAACCCTCAAGCGCTATGATGAAACTGGCTCTCAGGAGGATCGCCACAGGAATGGAAGATCTAGAGTTACCTCTGCTGCAGAGGATAAGTTAATTAGAGTTGCCAGCCTCAGAAATTGCAGCCCAAATAAATGCTTCACAGAGTTCAAGTAACAGACCCATCTCAACATCAACTGTTCAGAGGAGACTGTGTGAATCAGGCCTTCATGGTCAAATTGCTGCTAAGAAACCACTACTAAAGGACACCAATAAGAAGAAGAGACTTGCTTGGTCCAAGAAACACGAGCAATGGACATTAGACTGGTAGAAATGTGTCCTTTGGTCTGGAGTCCAAACTGGAGATTTTTGGTTCCAACCGCCGTGTCTTTGTGAGACACTGTGTGGGTGAACGGACGATATCCGCATGTGTATTTGCCACCGTAAAGCATGGAGGAGGAGGTGTTATGGTAACCAATATGGCTACCACAGCATTCTGCAGCGATACGCCATCATATCTGGTTTGGGCTTAGTGGGACTATCGTTTGTTTTTCAACAGGACAATGACCCAACACACCCCCAGTCTGTGTAAGGGCTATTTTACCAAGAAGGAGAGTGATTTAGTGCTGCATCAGATGACCTGGCCTCCACAATTCCCTGACCTCAACCAAATTGAGATGGTTTGGGTTAAGTCGGCCCGCAGAGTGAAGGAAATGCATCCAACAAGTGCTCAGCATATGTGGGAACTCTTTCAAGACTGTTGGAAATGTATTCCAGGTGAAGCTGGTTGAGAGAATGCCAAGAGTGTGCAAAGCTGTCATAAAGGAAAAGGGTGACTATTTAAAGAATCTCAAATATAAAATATATTTTGATTTGTTTAACGCTTTTTTGGTTACTACATGATTCCATATGTGTTATTTCATAGTTTTGATGTCTTCACTATTATTCTACAATGTAGAAAATAGTAAAAATAAAGAAAAACCCTTGAATGAGTAGGTGTTCTAAAGCGTTTGACCGGTAGTGTATGTTCCGTCATACAACCTGACATTGCCAGGTTCTGTCCACTAGATGCTCCTGCGATTAGTTGAAAAAGGTGTGAAGAATCAGCCCCCCCATGTTAATTCACGACTGAACTTTTAAATGATAATGATTTATAAATGTAGAGTTAAAGTTAGAACAAAGTATTTGCCCAAATACATCTCAAAGAAAAATCATATGAAAACAAAAAACAGCATTGAGGACTACTCATTCCTCATTTCATTTATTCTATTGCCGTGATGTCGCTACATCCCAAATTATATTGGCAACCAGTTGCAGTGGTTGGTGCCTTAATGGTGATGCTTGCTTTTGGCACATAACATGTGTCCTCTGTTTGGCCAAGAAAATTATCTTGCTGGATAACTTAAATGCATGAATTTCACCTTTACGTCCATGTTTTCATCATCCACAGCATCTTCAAATCCAAACCAGTCCTCATCATCATGTGTGCAATCAATTAGCTTATTATTATTATTATATATTTTTTTTTGTCATTTAGCAGACGCTCTTATCCAGAACGACTTACAGGAGCAATTAGGGTTAAGTGCCTTGCTCAAGGGCACATCTACAGATTTTTCACCTAGTCGGCTCGGGGATTAGAACCAATTTCTCAGAGATCAAATTGTATTTTGACAAAATGATGTTGTAGGTATGCTTATCTTATATGTTTCTAACGGCAGAAACCATTTCAGAACAATCTGAGATGGTGGGTGTCATGGCTTGCTAAAATGACTTGGAAAGACCCTGGTGTGATGCTCCTTCCTGACAGCGCTGGCGTTTGTCTGAGAAAGCGTAGCTGGTGTCTTTAAGCTCATCCACCTGTCAGTGTGCTCTTCCAGCAATTACACATCTGTCAAGTGTCACCCAGGCTCAGCTCTGACCGACAGGGTTATGTCAAGCAGTCAGCCATTACGGATAGAGCCGGCATTGTTTAGAGAGGAGGGAAGTAGGCCTATACTATGGAAGAGTGAGCATGGGCTAGTGTGACTGTGAGCTAGGGTTAGGTTAGGAAATGGAGGGGGCTCTTGTCTGGATAGATTTTTTCCCCTCCTTGTCTCCTCATATTTCTCCAATGTAGTTTGGCAGTAGGGGTGTTTTTGTTCACCGTGTCAAGCCCTGTGTCATCCTCATTGGTAAAACCTTAGCCCAGGGCTATGGCTTTTATATGGATGAAGCTGATTTGACCTGTCTTCCCTGTGAAGTGTGTTATGCAAAGGAAATTCAGACAGACTGGCAAGTATGGTAAAAAGCAGGTTATCTTTTGTTATGCTATGTTGTCTCCCTTGTGCCCTTGTTGATAGTATAAACTGAATAGTCAAAAAGGTTGTGTGATAACGTGGTTTGACCACAAAATATCAATTTGTCCTTCTACCAACCCTCTCTGGTTACTCTTTGCAGTTGGAGCATAGGCATCATCAACTCAGTGCATAGCAATTCCCAGGGCTGAGACTTAAGCTAGTACAATCTTGACTTCAACAAAAAGAGGCATGTTCGTTCACATCGTATAAAACCAATATTGTGTACATTTATGTCTTCAACTGAAAAATACATTCTGTGAATTTCAATTATTTCTTCTAAAAATGTTTTTGAAGAACATCTCGCTCGTGGCACTCTAAATATTTGAGCTTATATTCAAACAGTGTCCGTTCGCCTGAGAAGAAATCCTATCTGGGATCCGTCTGTATAGTCTGTTGTAATGGCTGTTCACATTGTCGTAGCGTTCGCAGTTGAATATTGTATCACAGGTGCTACTCAGTGTTAAAAGCATTCCAGTCTAGATTGAATCTGGGTCACTTTCCAGCACCGGTCTGTCACACCGCTACATCTCTCAGACTCTGGAAAGCCAGGCACATTGTCAAGTATTAATGAAGAAGATGTCCCTGGAGGGGTGCATGGTGTTTGTCAAACGAAATTACATACACCCAATCCGAAAATGTAGGAATTAATCTTTCAAATCTCTTTTTGATGTATAAGATGCAACCATATAGCCACATACTGGAAATAGCGCCCTGATGCAGACTGAGCACTGAGGAGAATAATAGGGTTATAGTGTTCTGTTAAACAGACTTTAAGCCCATGCTAGCAACCTATTCTAGCAACTGTTGATATTCCCGGCATTGTGTTGTTTTTGGTTGTCCTTGTTGACAACAAATGTTGAAATAAACAAGCAAAACTCCCAAGCAAAATAAGAAAGTTTGAAGTATGCCTTTGAACAGAAATAATGATTAGTCTGAGGAAGGGTACAAAAGATATTGTAAAAATAAAGAAAATGTATGCTAACTGGTAATGTATTTAGGTGGTTCAGTCTCCAAAGCAATAAGCTCTTTGTGGGGTTTGATAACCATGCGCAAAGCATTTTTCCCGAATGGTTTGTTATAATCACAAGAAAATAAATAATGTGTAAAAATACATCCCCAAACCTCTCAATGTAAGAAAAAATATCATAGCTCTATAACGCCAGTAGTCTTCATATTTCCTGTGAGTGGGCCTTTTCACAAACCACAAACCGCTTTTGTCTGGCGCTTTTGTCCCATGTGGCGATGTCGAGAACAATTATTCTCAGTCAATGAAATGCCATTGACAATACACATACAGGCTTCTGTGCTGTGTGAGAAAACCAATGCCATCCAACTTCTCGCTCATTTATGGCAGGGATTTGGTCTACCATGGGAAAGCACTGGAGGTGGATCCACATGTATTTCTCTCTCCCCATTTTTTCTATGCTAGTGTCTTGCTGAGATTTAAATAAGCCTAAAGATTACTTGAAGGCCTTTAAAAGCAAATTTGAGTGTGTAAAGCCCCTCCTCGAAACCTCAGCCTTATCGTTTTATTAGTGTCTGTCTGGGATGGGATATTGTTTATAGGCCCCCCAATAATCTGCAGGCCAAGGGCCACTCCACAGAGAGAGAGAGACGGGCATAAGGGGAGCCCACCATGGATATCTATGCCAAGGTCAGTGGTGGCTGATGTGTTCCCAATAAGCAGCAGCTATCAAGAGACTTGCATCTGTGGATTTGGTTGTGTGTGTGTGTGTGTGTGTGTGTGTGTGTGTGTGTGTGTGTGTGTGTGTGTGTGTGTGTTTGTGTGTATGTGTGCACAAGCTTCCCTCTCACCTGCCCAACTGTATCGGTATCACATTTGTATTTAGTATTTTATTAGGATCTCCAGCAGCAGAGATGAAACATTACATCAAACAAAGCATTGTGCATTATACAAATTTCCATTGCTCCATTATTACATTACAATATTACAACATTACATTACATTACTAAGAATAGTGTGTGGGTGTGTGTAGAGTGTGTGTTTTAGAATGTGTGTGTGAGTGAGTGTGTCTCTTCACAGTCCTCATTGTGCAGTGAGGCATTGTTTTATCTGTTTTTTAAATAATATTTTACTGCTAGCTTGAGCTACCTGAGGTAGAAGTGAGTTCCATGTAGTCATGGCTCTATATAGTACTGTACGTTTCCTATCCTCTGTCAAATATAACATATCAGCACCAAACAAGGGATCTTGCATTCCAAGACTATCAAGATATGAACTTATTAATAATCAGATGAATAATAGCCAACTAAACCTTAACGTCCTTATATCCTGTGGATTATACAACCTTTACAGCGTGAGTGGTTTACACTCGGTGTGAACCTTTTTGCATTAACAGATGTTTGAATCAGCTTTGAAATATTGGCTCTGATGGATATCCAAGCCCTCTAAGCACAGTATTTATGGTTCCAGCATAAAAGGGTCCTGGCTTATGTATACATTTATATTTGATTGGCACCACTTCATTACTTAATGATTTCAAAAGGCCTGTGTTACGGGCCTGTGCCTGAGCCAGACAGCCTACGACCCTTTTGAGTCAATGTGTTGAACAGGTCCACCCTTTAGCCCACACAGCTTTATCTGTTACATTATAGATACAGATAACGAATACTACACTGTGTGTACAAAACATTAGGAACACCTTCCTAATATTGAGTTGCACCTCCTTTTGCCCTCAGAACAACCTCAATTCGTCGGGGCATGGACTCTACAAGGTGTCGAAAGCATTCCACAGGGATGCTGACCCATGTTGACTCCAATGCTTCCCACAGTTGTGTCAAGTTGGCTGGATGTCCTTTGGGTGGTGGACCATTCTTGATACACACGGGAAACTGTTGAGCGTGAAAAACCCAGCAGCGTTGCAGTTCTTGACACAAACTGTTGCGCCTGGCAACTACTACCATACCATGTTCAAAGGCACATAAATATTTTGTCTTGCCCATTCACCCTCTGAATGGTACACGTACACAATCCATGTCTCAATTGTATCAAGGCTTAAAAATAATTATTTAACCTGTCTCCTCCCCTTCAGCTACACTGATTGAAATGGATTTAACAACTGACATCAATAAGGGATCATAGCTTCACCTGGATTTATGGAAAGAGTAGGTTTCTAATGTTTTGTACACTCAGTGTAAGTCCAGATAGTTTCTCCTTGTTTCTTTGCTTTTTCTTCTGTTTGGTGCCAAATTAACACCATGTAAAATCTACAATAGTTGCCTTGTAAATAGAATCCATGCTTTGATTTCTCAACCACACACCCATACAAATACTGTAAGTCCATAGCACACTCAAACCAGTTACCAACACGAACATACTGCAACTTACATTATATTCCAGTTCTGGAAGCACCAAAGTCAGGTCAAGGTCATGACGTGTGTGAGATGTGGGTGAGGGGCCATGCTGCGGTCTTAAATGATTTCTCTCTCTCTCTCTCTCTCTCTCTCTCTCTCTCTCTCTCTCTCTCTCTCTCTCTCTCTCTCTCTCTCTCTCTCTCTCTCTCTCTCTCTCTCTCTCTCTCTCCCTCTCTCTCTCTCTCTCTCTCTCAATTCAATTCAATCTCTCTCTCTCTCAATTCAATTCAAAGGGCTTTATTGGCAAGGAAACATATGTTTACATTGTCAAAGGAAAATGAATAGACAATAAACGAAAAGGAAATAAACAAGGGAAACATTAGTAAACATCACACTCACAAACGTTTTTAAAGAATATAGACATTTCAAATGTTCTATTATTGGCTATGCACAGTGTTGTACTCTCTCTCTCTCTCTCTACTTCTCTCTCTCTCTCTAATTCTCTTTTTTTCTCCTTCTCTCTCTCTCTCCGCTGTTTGTGTCCGCTGTATGTGTCCCCAGATGCTTGATGCAGGTGGAGGTCTAGGACATAAAGGGCCCACCGGAGAGGGAACAGATGTCACATGTCTCTTGCACCACGATCCAGGATATCTGCCTGCGTAGCATGTGTGCACTGTGACGGGTAGCGTGTCCTAGTTGAAAGGTAACGCTTGGGCTTCGCCCCAGTTGGAAATGGAATGAGAGAGCGTGGGAGGGGGAAGGGAGATCTGTCTGTAATATCAAAAGCCTTATAGTTTTGGGTTCTAGTGTTGGGCCATTTGACAAGGTGCTACGTTGAACAGCAATTCTTACATTTCAACTGGGGATGTCATCTGGACACTTTAGATGAATAGACTTGATGGGCTGGTTTCCATGCCCAGATTAAGCCTAGTCCAGGACAAAAAATCATGCTCAATGGACAATCTCCATTGGTTGAGTTTTTGAGTACATAAATCATAAAAATATATGTTGTAATCATCAAGGTATAGCCTGATGATATTCATGGTCCAAAGAGGACAGTCATCGTTGCGTGAAGAGCCATTGACTAACGTCACCGTTGACTTGAGTTACCTGTGGGCTGTGACAGTGACAATCCCCTTGTATTCATGTTTCATTCATGACCATCACTGTTCTGCCTTGGTGATCAGAGTGGTCCTAACTACAGTAAAGAACTCAAAGACTTCTCGTTTGAGCTGGCCTCAAATCCCTGCAATATAATACAATGCGATTGTTTTCCGAGAATGAATACATTATTCTGCTGAAACTGAAAGCTATACCCAAGACAGCCAATGCAATAATGTGGTCATAGCCCAAGTCATGTCCACCTTCCACATGTAAAAGGATCCTCATCGTCCCCCTGTGATATCTCCCTATGAAGATGATGTCCATATTCATTATTTAATGAGGCATGTTAGATAAAGGGCTATCTATGGGATTAGCTAAGCGATGGCTCGTCTCTGGACTGGTATGGTTTGACAGAGGACGGTGGTTTGATCTGGCCAGAGGTTTTTCATAGCTGTCTATTTACCACCACAAACGGATGCTGGCACTAAGACCGCACTCAAGAAGCTGTACAGTGGGGAAAAAAAGTATTTAGTCAGCCACCAATTGTGCAAGTTCTCCCACTTAAAAAGATGAGAGAGGCCTGTAATTTTCATCATAGGTACACAACAACTATGACAGACAAATTGAGAAAAGAAAATCCAGAAAATCACATTGTAGGATTTTTAATGAATTTATTTGCAAATTATGGTGGAAATTAAGTATTTGGTCACCTACAAACAAGCAAGATTTCTGGCTCTCACAGACCTGTAACTTCTTCTTTAAGAGGCTCCTCTATCCTCCACTCGTTACCTGTATTAATGGCACCTGTTTGAACTTGTTATCAGTATAAAAGACACCTGTCCACAACCTCAAACAGTCACACTCCAAACTCCACTATGGCCAAGACCAAAGAGCTGTCAAAGGACACCAGAAAAAAAAATTGTAGACCTGCACCAGGCTGGGAAGACTGAATCTGCAATAGGTAAGCAGCTTGGTTTGAAGAAATCAACTGTGGGAGCAATTATTAGGAAATAGAAGACATACAAGACCACTGATAATCTCCCTCGATCTGGGGCTCCACGCAAGATCTCACCCCGTGGGGTCAAAATGATTACAAGAACGGTGAGCAAAAATCCCAGAACCACACAGGGGGACCTAGTGAATGACCTGCAGAGAGCTGGGACCAAAGTAACAAAGCCTACCATCAGTAACACACTACGCCGCCAGGAACGCAAATCTTGCAGTGCCAGACGTGTCTCCCTGCTTAAGCCAGTACATGTCCAGGCCCGTCTGAAGTTTGCTAGAGTGCATTTGGATGATCTAGAAGAGGATTGGGAGAATGTCATATGGTCAGATGAAACCAAAATAGAACTTTTTGGTAAAAACTCAACTCGTCTTGTTTGGAGGACAAAGAATGCTGAGTTGCATCCAAAGAACACCATACCTACTGTGAAGCATGGGGGTGGAAACATCATGCTTTGGGGCTGTTTTTCTGCAAAGGGACCAGTACGACTCATCCGTGTAAAGGAAAGAATGAATGGGGCCATGTATCGTGAGATTTTGAGTGAAAACCTCCTTCCATCAGCAAGGGCATTGAAGATGAAACGTGGCTGGGTCTTTCAGCATGACAATGATCCCAAACACACCGCCTGGGCAATGAAGGAGTGGCTTCGTAAGAAGCATTTCAAGGTCCTGGACTGGCCTAGCCAGTCTCCAGATCTCAACCCCATAGAAAATCTTTGGAGGGAGTTGAAAGTCTGTGTTGCCCAGCGACAGCCCCAAAACATCACTGCTCTAGAGGAGATCTGCATGGAGGAATGGGCCAAAATACCAGCAACAGTGTGTGAAAACCTTGTGAAGACTTACAGAAAACGTTTGACCTGTGTCATTGCCAACAAAGGGTATATAACAAAGTATTGAGAAACTTTTGTTATTGACCAAATACTTATTTTCCACCATAATTTGCAAATAAATTCATTAAAAATCCTACTATGTGATTTTCTGGATTTTTTTCTTCTCATTTTGTCTGTCATAGTTGACGTGTACCTATGATGAAAATTACAGGCCTCTCTCATCTTTTTAAGTGGGAGAACTTGCACAATTGGTGGCTGACTAAATACTTTTTTTCCCCACTGTATATGGCCATAAGCAAACAAGAAAATGCTCACCCAGAGGCGGTGCTCCTAGTGGCCGGTGATTTTAGTGCAGGAAAACTGAAATTATTTTAGTGCAGGAAAACAGCATGTCACCTGTGCAACTAGAGGCAAAAAACCTTTAGATCACCTTTACTCCACACACAGAGACTCATACAATACTCTCCCTCACCCTCCGTTTGGCAAATTTGACCATAACTCTATCCTCCTGATTCCTGCTTAGAAGTAAAAACTCATACAGGAAGTACCAGTGATGCACTTAATACTGAAGTGGTCTGATGAAGTGGATGCTAAGCTACAGGACTGTTTCTCTAGCACAGACTGTAAAAATGTTCCGGGAATCATCCGATGGCATTGAGGAATTTACCACATCAGTCACTTGCTTCATTAATAAGTGCATTGACGATGTCGTCCCAACAGTGACCGTACGTACGTATCCCAACCAGAAGCCATCAGGCAACATTCAAACTGAGCTAAAGGCTAGAGCTGCCGCTTTCAAGGAGCAGGACACTAATCCGGAAGCTTATAAGAAATCTATGTGTGAGTGTGTGTGTGTGCTGTCAATATGCATGTGTGAGCTCCCTGCCACTTGGGCCGAGCTCCCTGCCATCCAGGACCTATATACAAGCTCCTGGGCACCTCCTGGGCACACACAAGCCCTTCTGCTGTATCACTAACAGATCTTCAACGTTCAAAGTCAGTCGTCTTTCCTATAAATAATGACCCTGCTGTGACCAATGTGGCCAACATGAAAAAAAGAGCCTCAACCACTGCTGCTGTGGCCCTGTACGGGTGAAAACATCAGGACTTCTAGATGAGTTCTAAAGGCAGTGCTACACCACAGACATGCCTTCCTATGTCTTCCTTCCCTGCTTGTTGGCCCAGCTGTCTAATCTAAGCCAGTCTCTGAGGTTAGGGGGGCTTGGCAATCCCAAGTCCTATCAGTCGTCTTCTGAGGATGACATAACTCTCTGAAGTTTCCGACAATGGACCTCCAGCGTGTGTGAAGCTGCATGCTCGACATGTGATCACAATTACCTCGGATCCGCAGCGATAGCAGTGGGCTGGAAAGACTCATTTGAACCTATGTTATGTAAGGCTACAAGAAAGGCAATGGTAGCGCTTCAAAAAATTTGTAAGCATGTTGGCCAGGAATAAGCACTGGTACTGGTACTTTTCATCTGTTGCTGTTGTAGGCTGTTTGTTAATGACTATGTTGCTAGCTATATGTTTTAGCACTGTGCTGGAATGGGAAATGTGTGTACGTCTACATAACCTCAGTGTGTGTCATTCCAATAAATAACAGCACATCGGCCATTTCACAATACACAGTGGACATGTCATAATATTTCAGTGGGTTTATTTTATGGAGTAGATGAGAAAAGGTTGTCTTCAAACCCAGTTATTCCTCGGTTAATGTTTGGAATCATCAACGGCTGGTGCAGATTTAATTGGACAGCGCCCTTATTAACATATTATATGAGTGTTGCCTCGTTCTCAAATACCATCTGCGGTCTGAATGTACAGATGATTTAGGCTTTGGTCAGAGGCCTCTGCAGCACCGCTCTCCAGTACCATATGTCAGGTCTTGTGAGTGTTTACACTTGCCTCCCCTTATAAAAGTCAGCCTGCCTTGCCTGACGAAACACCCTCTCTCCTCCAATCCCGAGGTTGGCTTGTGTTAAGCATGAGGTGCAATGTCTCGGCTCCCTAAATACAGGAGACGCAGCCAGCGTGCGCCGCAGGGGCCTCATAAAAAAGCCTCGCAGGATATTGAAATAATGACCATCGCTTGCAAAAACAGGATAACCCGCTCAAATCATTTCCTCATGCATTTGCTCTGGCTATAATAAAATCTTCCCAGAACACTCAAGAGTTGCCTGTGCTGACTTAATCTAATGTTAAAAGGGCAATGGGAGAAAAAATGTGCCCAACGAGCCGAAGGGCGCCCAATATGAATCTTTGTTTGTCTTCTGGTGCCCTATCTGTAACAGTCAGGAAGAGGGCAAAGCCCAGTGAATTAATGGTTAGAAGATTTATTTGTTTGGTGTAATAAGGACTGTAAAATAGTAAGAGCTCTGTCGGGGCCTAGCAGGCCCCCTGCCCCGAGGGTACAATCAAATGTTGCCAGTAAATCAACAGAGTTGGAAGAGGTTTTTATAACCAGAGTTTAACACCAAGCCCTAAGTGCTCCAGGTGGCAGGTCATTTGTTCATTAGAGCGACTTATTGCAATAAACAATGGCAACTCTGATTGGGCTACCCCAGTGTGCTGACAAAAAAAAGGAACAAAATCTCAGGTGGGCATGGGAGGGCTAATAAGGCGGAGGCTGGCCGGCAGGCAGGGGAGCTAGCTGAAGATTAATACTGTCATTATCTGCTGTACAGGACTGAGACACTGGCTGTGGGAAAAGCATGTGGGCTCCAAACTGTCAAGCTTTCCCTATGCCTCCTTTCATGCCCTCCTTATTTTAGAGTTCTACATCAGAATTGAGTGTTTTGTTGTAAGGCTTTTCAGAAGTTGCTACGTCTATTCCTTGTAAATGTCACATTCTAAAGGGTACTGGTTGCCTTTCACTTTTTTGGAATGCAACTGTAAAGTCTGAGAGACTCTGACTAATGTAAAGATAGAAATGCATCCCTTTTTATCGCAGTCTTGCTTAGGTTTCTGAGCACACAAAATCACTATACAGTAAATGGAACTTCTGAAGAAACTTTAAATAGTAGTGTAAATGTATCATTATTGACAGAGCTGAGATACTTACAGTATTGGTCTAGGAATCTATAATTGAATTCAATTGCCAAGACAATGAGAGAGCATTGGGGATCTTTTCTAAGCACTTGATATATTGCCTCAATTATGTGGTGGTTTGCCAGTGTTCTCCATGCACAATCTGCACACGCTGTTAATGTATGTCCCCGAGCTAAATCCAGGGGAGAATTTGATGGTAAGAGTTGAGGACAGCGCTTCCATTAAAGTCCAGCGGTGGCTAAGTGACCATATAGGCATATGTTACCAAAGCTATGAGAGTGAGTTAAAATAAATATGTGTATTATACAGTATACCCTTAGGTCAAGGATGCAGATATCCTGCTTGGGGAACTGTTGATGTGTCTTAATTTTGTATATAGGAATTTTCCAAAAGAAACAAATGTGATTGCTAAAGATGAGGCAATACATGTGATTGGTTAAGTTCAGGGTAAAGGGTGGGGGTAAGATTAGAAAACCAAAAAGTTTGTGCTTACACAACAACAGTATTGAGTGTATTACTACTATGATCTCAGCTATTTTGTTCAATTAATCACTTCACAGGAACAGAGTAGCAGCTGGGTGTTTGTAATTATAAACCGGGTGGTTCGAGCCCTGAATGCTGATTGGCTGACAGCCGTGGTACATCAGACCGTATACCACGGGTATGACAAAACATGTATTTTTACTGCTCTAATTACGTTGATAACCACTTTATAATAGCAGTAAGGCCCCTTCGGGGGTTTGTGGTATATTGCCAACAGTGGAGGCTAGCTGGCTATAACTTTCCAACACAACACTGGAACTCTTCCCAGTCAAGGTAAGCTTTTGGCATTACTAATTTATTGCCACCGGGGTCCACTGGTGTAACTGCTTACTGACTGTACACTAACGTTACTGCATGATTGTAAGTAGCGGGTTTACTAACGCGTTAGTTCTATTAGCTATGCTGACTATGACATTACTTTAGCTAATATGGTGTGTAGCGGTTTGGCTTGGAAAGGTTTTTTCACCTGGTCACATACAGCTGATGTGTTGTGAATTAAAGTACACAAGCAAAGAGAAGAGGTGAGAGGAGGAGAGCGCATAGATGTGAGAAGGAATACAATGTGGCTGCTATGAAAGTGAACTGTGTTTACGCATGATCAGGGGTGTATTCATTCCGCCGATTCTGTTGAAAAACGTGTCTTAAACGGAAGCAAGCGTAAGGCAGGTGTGTCACTGTCTGTCACCTCAAATTTGTCTCTCAACCTGTGTGCACCTACGTTGTAAACATTCATTCATAGGCAAGGTTGTAGCAACCTCATGATGGGTATAGGGAAAATTTGAGTATCATGTAGTAGCCTAAACCTATTGCTGCTATATTGAACTGGGTGAATGGAATATGAATGAGAGTCATCCAATATGCCGTAATAGAAATAAGGCCATGCTCATGAAAAAAAAAGTGTCCTCCCTAATATTAAACGGCACTGACCGCCACTGATTGCCAATATACCACGGCTAAGGGCTGTATCCAGGCACTCCGCATTGCGTCGTGCATAAGAACAGCCCTTAGCCGGGGTATATTGGCCATATACCACGGCTAAGGGCTGTATACAGGCACTCCGCGTTGCGTCATGCTAGAGAACAGCCCTTAGCCGTGGTATATTGGCCATATACCACGAGCCATATTGCTTAATTATACACTGCACTTCAATAGCGCAACACTCTCTTCTCCATCCAACTACTGCAAAATGTACATGTCTATTTGCTCATCAATTACAGTGTAATCATATTATAAAGAGAGTCATCAAACAAACAAACAAACAAACAAACAAACAATCAGGGTAAAGATAAAGAAACAAACAAACAAATGAATGAGTGAGCGAAAATTGAAAGGTAAACGCTTCAACGTGTGACATTAACACACCGGCTGCCATTGCTAGACCGAGAAGGAAGGCATTATGTTTGTTTCCTTCTGATTCAAATGTTCTGCTAACTGTCTCATGATTCATTACTGTGATTAATAAGCCTATCATGTGAAACAAAAAATACTGTAGCCCGCCGCCGCAGCCCTCGTCTCTCCATAAGCTCTTTAAGATGCATAATCCAGACTGCATAATGCAGATCTCTCTGTGTGATTAATTAATGACAGGGAAGATTATAACCAAATGCATTATGCATGATAATAATTACCTTGTAATGGAAACAAGCAGAACAACTCCGGAGGTCGAGTGGCAAAGCTATTGACCAGCGACTGGAGTGATTTTAACAGCACAACTAGGCCTACACAATCTCTCATTGAGAATATATTAGTCATAGCAGGCTGCTCTTCTGGTCTGGAATGTTAAATGTTATTTGAGACACAAAACAGATACAGTGTCAATATGCTAACACATTGAGATGTTGACAGTATGCTTACACATAGTTAATTCTAGTAGGGGCATACTATATCTGACTCTTTACCTGCCATTTTTATGTGGTATACAGTGCTGTGTCCCTCTCTCAATTCTGTCAACAGAGTGACTGCCATGATATCACCTTCTACCTGTGGCATCTCTTAGCTTCAGGGGACATGTCAGTAGCCCCACTTATCCCATTCCTCCAACCCCTCACACTATACCCCTCTCCCCTCCGTTACCACTCGGATTCATCTCCCAGCAGTTCCTGGAGAATCCAATGGGATCTAGCCTTGCAGTGTCCCTAGATAGTAGCAGTCTAGTGCCTCTCCCTAGCTGCCAGTCCTTGCTGAGATAGTTCCCTGGCTGGCAAAACATGGTTGTGAAGTCATCCTTTCCTATAGCCACAGAAAATAACTCTGTGTCCTTCTTTTTGTTCACATCCTTTGAGTATCGACTGTACAGATAGTACAGTTAGAATTGCAATTTGTACAATATGTTAGGAATTGCCATCATACAATATGTATAAAATTTGCAAAACGTATGATATGTTACGAATTCCAATTTGTTGTGGCTAACGTTAGCTAGGTTACTAGGTGGCGAATGTTAACGTTAGCTAGGTGGCTAACGTTAGCTAAGCTAGGGGTTAGGGTTAGGGGTTAAGGTTAGGGTTAGGGTTGGAGGAGGGTTAGCTAACATGCTAAGTAGTTACAAAGTAGCTAAAAAGTCGTAAGTAGTTGCTAATTAGCTAAAATGCTAAAGTTGTCCATGATGAGATTCGAACACGCAACCTTTAGGTTACTAGACATTTGTATTATATGCCCACCCAACCAACCTACTTTAATTTTTGCCATAAGTAACCTTCAGTCTTACGTAAGCATACCAAACAGAACATATCATACTAATTTGAGTGTCCCGGATTTACATTTACTGTATTACGTCTAGACTTTGAGACCAGGCTGAGATAGCTGTATGGTAATAATTGACACTGCAGAGTCCACAATTATAAATTGTTGATACAGTTGAAAGTTTTGCTGTAGAGGGAATTGAATTGACAAAAACAACTCTTCAAGCCACCTCGAACAAACTTTTCTCTGTGAGCATTGCCTTGAGAACTCTAAAGCCAATACTCATATTCTGCACACTTATTATTTTTCCACCACTGTCTGGACATATCTGAGTTAACACTGTCTAGACAGTCCATATACAATTGACTTGTAAACAAATAATTAATCTTCTATCCTCTCTGTGAATCTGACATATCTGACATTGAACCTTTCAGAGATACAAGAAAGAACTGCTGCAGAACGACCGGCTGCAGAGTGCAGAAGAGCCCATTCAGCATTCAGACAGAACGTTGCTTGAGGTCAGAGGGCTAATAAAGCTGTGGAAGTTAGACCTGGTAATGGACTCTAGGAGAGACGGAGAGTTAAACAGTGATGAGCAATGGAAACTGTTGGCAGGCAATGGACAGCTGTAACCTCCTTAGAGGAGTGCATAGGATAGGAAACGGCATTTTGGAGGCCCAGCAAAGGGTTCTGTTTTTGGAATGGGAGGGAGGGAGTTAAGGGGTCCTGCTAGTGGTTGAACAACACGTGGATGTAGCGGCAGTTCGAGAGTCAACACGAGTACAAAGGTCGTGTTGTGCAGAAAGTGAGGGAACGGGTGCATTTAAAACGATAAACTTGTAAACTCGTACAGAAGTATGGTTAAGTTCAAACACTTGTGTCTTGAGCCTTGAGTGTTTATATAAAGAAGGGTAGCTACACAGGTTTTCCCTGGAAACTGATATGTGTCAAGCCTCAATTGCGTAACCCTCCTGAGATTGGCAGAAAGGCAGATAAGGAAAAGAGCCAAGTAAAGAGTGCTCTGCTCTCTGCTTTTGTCATTAGGATTGTAATAAAGAGTCATTCAGGTTCGGCCCTTATCCTTTTCGTCTCTAACCCCACATGATCTTGTTATATGTGGAATAGAACATATTGCATGGACACCCTAACAGGATGGGCTTCCTTCCAGTAAAACCATGCTTTCTGACTTTACTGCAAATGCATTGATTTAATTGACTTGGAATTTATTACACCTTTCAAACCAAGACGTTTTGCCACCAACTTTAGCATGCCGGCAACTTTTTGCCGGCATACAGGTGTTGCCGGCAACAAAGTCTGTACTTTTATTTCCCCCAACTGACCTAGTCATGATTGCAGTAATATGATTAAAAGTCCCTCCAACCACTCAGTATAAATGTCCCCTTTCATCTTACCAGCTTTGGCACGAACATTCTATTATTGTTGTCCAACATCAAACTTGTCCTTGTCATTATGAACAAGTACAAACAAAATGGCAGTCTGCATGCAGAAGCCTGGTCCAAATAGCAAATTGTTGCTAGCTTGTTATCTAACTTAAACTAGCTGTCTAGCCAGCTCATATAATTACTGCTGCTAACGTACTGTTGTGAATGTGAAAAATGAAAAGGGAAATCTGTCTGAGGAATTTAAAACAACTTGTTGCGGTCATGTCAGGTTACCATGACAACTATCACAACAACAGGGTCAAATTTGAATGTCTCTTGCTCCTTGCTGGCTAAAGCAATTGCGATATAAAAGGCGAATGCCAACAAGAATTTTGCTTTTATTTGTGTTGAACGTTCCATGGATTCTTTCCTTATGGGAAAAATCCCCTCTTCTGACTTATGTCACATGGTGATGTCACAGGAAGTCCAAAAAGATAATCAAGGACAACTACCACCCGAGCCACTGCCTGTTCACCCCGTTATATCATCCAGAAGGCAAGGCCAGTACAGGTGCATCATAGCTGGGACCGAGAGACTGAAAAACAGCTTCTATCTCAAGACACCAAGCGCCTCTGTTCTCCTCAATTTGATTACAGGGTTCTGTGTCCTCAAGAACATGGGAATTAGGGCCTAGTTCAAAATAGATTAGAGTTGATATAGAAAGTGATTATACAATGCATTTGACGAAGCATGGTGCAAAATATGTCCTGAAAATATATTCTGAAATTGAATTGTTGACGTATCTCAAGCCTCAAAACAGACAGTTGCCTAAGTGTTAAATTGCATCCATGGAAAGTCTATTCTAGAAAAGTTTAGTTTTTTCCACAGTCTATCATTGCTTCTCAATGTATACAGTGGGGAAAAAAAGTATTTAGTCAGCCACCAATTGTGCAAGTTCTCCCACTTAAAAAGATGAGAGAGGCCTGTAATTTTCATCATAGGTACACGTCAACTATGACAGACAAAATGAGAAAAAAAATCCAGAAAATCACATTGTAGGATTTTTAATGAATTTATTTGCAAATTATGGTGGAAAATAAGTATTTGGTCAATAACAAACGTTTCTCAATACTTTGTTATATACCCTTTGTTGGCAATGACACAGGTCAAACGTTTTCTGTAAGTCTTCACAAGGTTTTCACACACTGTTGCTGGTATTTTGGCCCATTCCTCCATGCAGATCTCCTCTAGAGCAGTGATGTTTTGGGGCTGTCGCTGGGCAACACGGACTTTCAACTCCCTCCAAAGATTTTCTATGGGGTTGAGATCTGGAGACTAGAGAGGCCACTCTAGGACCTTGAAATGCTTCTTACGAAGCCACTCCTTCGTTGCCCGGGCAGTGTGTTTGGGATCATTGTCATGCTGAAAGACCCAGCCACGTTTCATCTTAAATGCCCTTGCTGATGGAAGGAGATTTTCACTCAAAATCTCACAATACATGGCCCCATTCATTCTTTCCTTTACACAGATCAGTCGTCCTGGTCCCTTTGCAGAAAAACAGCCCCAAAGCATGATGTTTCTACCCCCATGCTTCACAGTAGGTATGGTGTTCTTTGGATGCAACTCAGCATTCTTTGTCATCCAAACACGACGAGTTGGGTTTTTACCAAAAAGTTCTATTTTGGTTTCATCTGACCATATGACATTCTCCCAATCCTCTTCTGGATCATCCAAATGCACTCTAGCAAACTTCAGACCCCATATGTGAATTGATTGCCCCCCATTTATCCTCAGAGTTTGTACTGCTTGGTGACCTAAATTGGGATATGCTTAATACCCCAGCCATCCTACAATCCAAGCTAGATGCCCTCAACCTCACGCAAATTATCAACGAACCTACCAGGTACAACCCTAAATCCGTAAACATGGGTACCCTCATAGATATCATCCTGACTAACATACCCTCTAAATACACCTCAGCTGTCTTCAACCAGGATCTCAGCGATCACTGCCTTATTGCCTGCGTCCGTAACGGGTCCGCGGTCAAACGACCACCCCTCATCACTGTCAAACGCTCCCTAAAACACTTTAGCGAGGAGGCCTTCCTAATTGACCTGGCCCAGGTATCCTGGATGGATATAGATCTCATTCCGTCAGTAGAGGATGCCTGGTTGTTCCTTAAAAGTAATTTCCTCTCAATCTTAAATAAACATGCCCCATTCAAAAAATACAGAACTAAGAACCGATATAGCCCCTGGTTCTCCTCAGACTTGACTGCCCTTGACCAGCACAAAACATCCTGTGGCGTACAGCATTAGCATCAAATAGCCCCCGCGATATGCAACTTTTCAGGGAAGTTAGGAATCAATATACACAAGCAGTCAGGGAAAGCAAAGGCTAACTTTTTCAAACAGAAATTTGCATCCTGTAGCACTAACTCCAAAAAGTTTTGGGACACTGTAAAGTCCATGGAGAATAAGAGCACTTCCTCCCAGCTGCCCACTGCACTGAGGCTAGGAAACACTATCACCACCGATAAATCTACAATAATCGAGAATTTCAACAAGCATTTTGCTACAGCTGGCCATGCTTTCCATCTGGCTACCACTAACCCGGCCACCAACTCTGCACCCTCTGCTGCAACTTGCCCATGCCCCCCGCTTCTCCTTCACACAAATTCAGACAGCTGATGTTTTGAAAGCGCTGCAAAATCTGGACCCCCTACAAATCAGCTGGGCTAGACAATCTGGACCCTTTCTTTCTAAAACTAGCCGCGAAATTGTCGCAACCCCTATTACTAGTCTGTTCAACCTCTCTTTCATAACGTCTGAGATCCCCAGAGATTGGAAAGCTGCCGCGGTCATCCCCCTCTTCAAAGGGGGGTGACACTCTAGATCCAAACTGCTACAGACCTATATCCATCCTGCCCTGCCTTTCGAAAGTATTCGAAAGCCAAGTTAACAAACAGATCATCGACCATTTCGAATACCACCGTACCTTCTCCGCTATGCAATCCGGTTTCCGAGCTGGTCACGGGTGCACTTCAGCCACGCTCAAGGTCCTAAACAATATTATAACCGCGATTGATAATAGACAGTACTGTGCAGCCGTCTTCATCGACCTGGCCAAGGCTTTCGACTCTGTCAACCACCGCATTCTTATTGGCAGACTAAATAGCCTTGGTTTCTCAAATGACTGCCTCGCCTGGTTCACCAACTACTTCTCAGATAGAGTTCAGTGTGTCAAATCGGAGGGCCTGTTGTCTGGACCTATGGCAGTCTCTATGGGGGTGCCACAGGGTTCAATTCTTGGGCCGACACTTTTCTCCGTGTATATCAATGATGTCGCTCTTGCTGCTGGTGACTCTCAGATCCACCTCTACGCAGACGACACCATTTTGTATACATCTGGCCCTTCATTGGACACTGTGTTAACAAACCTCCAAACGAGCTTCAATGCCATACAACAATCCTTCAGTAGCCTTCAACTGCTCTTAAACAATAGTAAAACTAAATGCATGCTTTTCAATCGAACGCTGCTAGCACCCGCCCACCCGACTAGAATCACCACTCTCGACGGGTCTGACCTAGAGTATGTGGACAACTACAAATATCTAGGTGTCTGGTTAGACTGTAAACTCAACTTCCAGACTCACATAAAGAATCTCCAATCCAAAGTTAAATCTAGAATCGGCTTCCTATTTCGCAACAAAGCCTCCTTCACTCATGCTGCCAAACATGCCCTCGTAAAACTGACTATCCTACCGATCCTTGACTTTGGCGATGTCATTTACAAAATAGCCTCCAACACTCTACTCAGCAAATTGGATGTAGTCTATCACAGTGCCATCCGTTTGTCTCCAAAGCCCCATACACTACCCACCACTGTGACCTGTACGCTCTTGTTGGCTGGTCCTCACTACATGTTCGTCGTCAAACCCACTGGCTCCAGGCCATCTATAAATCACTGCTAGGCAAATCCCCGCCTTATCTTAGCTCATTGGTCACCATAGCAGCACCCACCCGTAGTCTGCGCTCCAGCAGGTATATCTCTCTGGTCATTCCCAAAGCCAACACCTCCTTTGGCCGCCATTCCTTCCAGTTCTCTGCTGCCAATGACTGGAACGAATTGCAAAAATCTCTGAAGCTGGAGACTCTTATCTCCCTCAATAACTTTAAGCATCAGTTGTCAGAGCACCTTACCGATCACTGCACCTGTACACAGCCCATCTGAAATTAGCCCACCCAACTACCTCATCCCTATATTGTTATTTATTTTGCTCTTTTGCACCCCAGTATCTCTATTTGCACATAATCTCTTGCACATCTAGCATTCCAGTGTTAATACTATTGTAATGATTCTGCACTATAGCCTATTTATTGCCTTACCTCCATAACTTGCTACATTTGCACACACTGTATATATATTTTCTGTTGTATTTCTGACTTTATGTTTTTTTTTTTTTACCCCATATGTAACTCTGTGTTGTTTTTATTGCACTACTTTGCTTTATCTTGGCCAGGTCGCAGTTGTAAATGAGAACCTGTTCTCAACTGGCTTACCTGGTTAAATAAAGGTGAAATAAAAAAATAAAATAAAATAAAAAGACGGGCCTGGACATGTACTGGCTTAAGCAGGGGGACACGTCTCGCACTGCAGGATTTGAGTCCCTGGGCGTAGTGTGTTACTGATGGTAGGCTTTGTTACTTTTGGTCCCAGCTCTCTGCAGGTCATTCACTAGGTCCCCCCATGTGGTTCTGGGATTTTTGCTCACCGTTCTTGTGATCATTTTGACCCCACGGGGTGAGATTTTGCGTGGAGCCCCAGATCGAGGGAGATTATCAGTGGTCTTGTATGTCTTCCATTTCCTAATAATTGCTCCCACAGTTGATTTCTTCAAACCAAGTTGCTTACCTATTGCAGATTCAGTCTTCCCAGCCTGGTGCAGGTCTACAATTTTGTTTCTGGTGTCCTTTGACAGCTCTTTGGTCTTGGCCATAGTGGAGTTTGGAGTGTGACTGTTTGAGGTTGTGGACAGGTGTCTTTTATACTGATAACAAGTTCAAACAGGTGCCATTAATACAGGTAACGAGTGGAGGACAGAGGAGCCTCTTAAAGAAGAAGTTACAGGTCTGTGAGAGCCAGAAATCTTGCTTGTTTGTAGGTGACCAAATACTTATTTTCCACCATAATTTGCAAATAAATTCATTAAAAATCCTACAATGTGATTTTCTGGATTTTTTTTTCTCAATTTGTCTGTCATAGTTGACGTGTACCTATGATGAAAATTACAGGCCTCTCTCATCTTTTTAAGTGGGAGAACTTGCACAATTGGTGGCTGACTAAATACTTTTTTTCCCCACTGTATCTAACCCAGAGGGCATGGATCTCCTATCAAACATGAAAGAGCCTCTCCAACACACTTCAAGTAAACAAATTAGACTTGGTTCAGATGGCTCAAGTGACAATATTCTCCAATAATTGGAAATGATAAAGAACCGCTTTGATATGATGAAGGCTTCAACATGTCTCAAATGCCGTATGAAGGGTTTGAAATCTCGCCTTTTAAAATCTCACTCATTATAAATCCCCACACCAAACATTTTTATAATGCTGTGTTTGGATGAATAAACAGCTATTTATGATTTGGCACACAACATATACACTGTAGAATGTTTGACATCGACAAGCTGCCAGCTCTCTCTATACATGACAGAATGCAGAGAGCCAGGAGCTTCACTCATGGAAATTATGAATATAAGTCATGCATTATAGATCTCCAACAAAATGTATTCATTCCCTGGCAAAAGTTGGAAATGTAAGCTGGTCAAATCAATGGAATATAGTTTATCTCTGTCCACCTAATCATTCGCTAATGGCTACTATCAATTGTCTTCCTGCAGCTTGTACACCCAACACTGTTGCAATTAAACCAAACAAGTGTTCACCGTCGACCAAAAGATGGTTTAGCATTGAATCTCAGGTTAATTCATTGATTACTTTCCGCATGGTGAATTGGATTTATTCATCACTCTTAATTATCTATTTATAACCACACCTATAACCAAACACAAGGTGTTCCTAATATTCGCTATACTCAGTGTAGGTTAGGAAATAGCAAAACATTTGGAACAGTTTGGGGGAGGTTTGGTTTGAGTCAACACATCACATATGCAGGCAGTAGTTCAAATGATGGCACATAAAGCAGAAGTAGTATATATACTGCCTACTGGACACCTTCAGGCTAAAGTATATATTTGAGCTGTGAGTAGTTAAGTGTACATTGAACAGCATTCTAACAGGGAGCGAACACCACTTACACACGGAACAACAGCTTGCACTTTTCCACCAAGCTTTATTTATGTATTTGTCCTCTCCCCGTCGCCGTGTCAACAAATGCAACACAATGCAATGCTCACTTTTGGAAATGCCGTTACTTATTTATCATGCCCCCAAGTGTTCTCCCCCATTCCAGAGACGATTTCTGTGTTACTGTCACTGTTTCTGCCTGTATTTTCATAAAGACAGTGAAGCTGGTAACTACAGTGTCAGCATGAGGTGGAAGTCAGGTCTCACCGTGGATGTATTGTGTCAGGTTGCCTAGCCTGGAAATCCATATAATGGACCTCCGGAGAAACCATGAACAGCCTTTTTGCATTTGTTATCCAGGTCAAGCTGTAAAGCATACATAATGCAGCTATGACACACTACTTATTTTGATATTATTTGTCTTCTCAATATATAATGGGAATGGTTGTTTTCTTGGAGAGGAGTATAACCTTCTAAAGTGATTCTGAGTCACCAGAGGGTGTATCTTTACATAACACTCATCCACCAGTCTAAGGCCTTATACTCTGGCATTGATGTGCATTAATGCAGCCTACTTCAGGTTGCTCCCTCAGGGCAAGAGCTGTCTAGAATAGATCATATTTTCAATAATCCTCCTCCTATACCTTGCTATCTTATATCCATCCTATGTACTGTACATCGCCTGACTGTTGGTAATAAAATGACTTGTGCTGAAATGTTGCTCAGCTGACCAACATCCACCTTGGGGTTTCGCCTTCATCGACACTCGTCTCCTGGCCTATCTTCCATTGATTGACACACAATCGTGTTGGGTCAACGAGGTCTCATCACGTTCCAGGCATCCAATATGATTGAAACAAATCCTATTGAAAATGTGTCTCTAACTGGACACCCCTTGAACACTGATTCCCTTTCATGCATTCACCTCTTCCCAGAAATCCTCGGACCTTTGGATAAAAATATTAGCCATGGGAATCAATTCCCACAAAGCTGTATGGGAGGAACTATGGATACCATTGATCAGTGCTTTGACGGTTCTGGCCTTTCATAAATTGCAACCTTTTTTATTATTGGCATGGCCAGTCACTCTCTGAGACAGGTCCTGGCCCTCTGCAGCAGACCAAAAGGTCTGAGTCTATAGACCAACCAGCAGGGTGTCACAGGTGTCAATACCACCTCTCCTTATTGACAATAAGGCTGCTTTGGGGCACCCAGAATGCAATAGGAGATGACAGAGGTCTTGGCTTTGATATTGACCCAAAACCTCATGAAATATGTAATTCCTCTGACCCCAGGGGATTCACTAATGGTCTAGTCAGAAGACATCTATTGGCTTAAAAACCACAGAATGTCTATCAGTCTTTGGATGAACCTAGTTTACTAGAAGGGGGAATGAAGGAAATATGGGTATCATTTCACCTCTCTGCACCGTACTGTTGTGTCCAGCCGCAGATGATTGCGGCCAAGATAGTCTTGTGTTTTATGTGGTTGTGTGCCAATGGACCCAGATGGACACGGTAGAATGCATATTTGTTGTTGTAATGAGTCTGGTCTGCCTTGTACTTTCTGTTCTCTGTTTCTCCAAGCGGCATGGGGTTTCAGGAGAAGGCAGCCCTCAGAGGTACCTTAGCTTGCTAAAATTGACCATAAACAGCTCATTGTTTTAAGAGGCCAGACATGGCCATTTGATACCGGCACTAGGCGGGGCTTCTCGCCCCCTAGCTATCCTGTTTTTTCACTCTTGTAGCACACGTAGTTCAGAGGATTTAATATTGCCAGCTACAAAGCAATCACTTACTGCAGGGAGACCACTCTTTTACATTGAGGGAGGGAGAGAGCTCACACTGAAATCTCACCTTGACAAGTTACTGCCTTTAATCTTGCAATGCTACTATTACTTTAAATCAGAAGTGACCATTATTGAAGAACATGTGTTTGGTCTACCCATCTCCCCACCACATAAATAGTCTAATCCCTGACTACTTATTATTTTAGAGAGCAGTGTCACAAACCACCCAATTTATTACTTAAGGAAAAAATCATTACAACAATAGCACTATTCAGAAAACATGCTAAAAACATTTTCACAAACATTTTAATCAACGTAACAGAGAGAGTATTTAAAAAAGAAAACCATTTTTTTTTTCTTCTCCAGGTTACCTACACACTATACATCTCAGTCCAGTGCTTTCTCTCTTCCATCAGTGAGGCCATAACAACAGTGTGATCTATTCCCAGCATGGCACTTTAACATGTGAGCATGTCAGCAGTGTGCTAGAATGAATTGCCCAAGCTGACAGCAGATGGTGCTCTTTGGTAGGAGAGGCCCTTCCGACCATGCACTCAGCCCCACTCACCATGCAATTTATCAACATTCTCATTCTCTGTCTTAAAACCCTCAGAGAGGACTTAGGCCTGTCATTCACTGCCATAATGTACCTTTGTGCACAGGAATGTCAGTCTCCACGGCCTTAAGGTGCATCGCAGGAGTTAGAGTCTGCGTAGTTTAGAACTGGAGCCACTTCTTAATGATGCAGTCCGGTGATAAACTACTGCTATTTTTTTAGTCGTTTAAAGGTGATTCAGACCTGGAGGCAAATGTTGTGCAGAGCTTTTGTAGCTGTCTTTAGAAATATTTTGGGACGCTATTTAGCTTACACTTTATTAACTTCAAAGTATGCATGTATTACAAGAAAGACTCCCACTTTTGTTGGCTCAAGCCTGTACAATTAGCCCTGAAGTGAAAGAGGCAAACAGCCAAAGTACAATGAAAAAGCAAGACACCACAGCATACTGTTACACTCCAATAACATTTCATAAAGAGAGTCTATAGTATATACTGTATGTCACTAAGATGGCTATATGCAATCTATAGGGGACTCACTCTTCCACCTCTCTAGTTCTGTAAATCAGACCCTTCATCTCAAATGCAAATGTTTTAATATGTCAAAGTGATGTCGAGAACCAATCAGGGAATATTGCCATGATTAGATTAAAATCTGGATTTTTCGCTAACTCAGTAGAAGCCATTTTGGTAGTCAATTAAATGTCTGTGCTAATATGATGAAAGACAGTTTGAAATGATCCCCCTACTAAAAAGTACGATAGGCCACTTCTAAAAGGGTCACCATCGTCAACTTTGATTCGCTAGAGGCTTTACATTATTATATATACAATCTGCTGGTTTCAGCATATGCAATATTTTCACAAATGAAACATCAATGAAGACTGAACACCAGACTCCCAGACAGTTCTGCTAGCACATTTCCCATTTTCCCCACACAATAGAAATCAATGCACCGAGTCATTCACATATTCATTAAGAAAACAGTATTTGTGAATTGGGCTGTCAAATTTTTCCCTTTTCACATGATTACATTGAGTGTGTAGCCGGTGGTGGGATTCAGATTTGGACACTTTTCTCCCTTCAGTTAATAGTGCTACTTAATGCTCATTAATCTTAGCCCTCAAAGATATTGATTGCTGGCCAGAATAAATCAGAGTTATTCTGCTGCGATGGCCATTACAAAGTATAGCTATTACAGTGAAATGGCTCTTGATTTAATATGTGAAAAGCTTTTGCCTTGTTGTACTGTATGTATGTGACCACTGAGAAGGAACTGAGTGTACGAGCTGTACAAGCGGACCTTATCTTTACTCAATGTTCTGAAATGAATTTCCAACTCTGCAGGATTTCTCTTTTTTTCAATCCCCCATCCACAACTCTATTACAATAAAGCAATGCATAACATCAACCTGGACTGTTTCCTAGTGTATAGTGACTTATCTGAGTGACATTATGATGGTGATGCCATAGTGGGTGACTGCATCTGGGCATAATCCTAATGACCTAGCTGTCTGTGTCACTAATGTAGTCATACAAATGCAGTCATGGTATTATCCAACAGTCAGAGCCTGCGGCTTCTTTCGAACGTGTTACACCTTCCTCACTTTAGTATCAAAATAAGGATCTGTCTTTCAGGAAATAATGCTCTGTGAAAGGACACAAATCTGAACATGCCGTACTCTGAAAAGAGGTCTGTTCAGTTGAGACAATTTCGTGAAACTAGTGGGCTGCTTTTTGGCCCCCTTACGATTGCATGCTTTTTGTCCAGTTACCATGTTCTTAATGTTCTGTTAAAGCCACACTGTGCCCATTTGAACTATCCTGTCTTGTCAGTGGGTCTTATGAAGGTTGTCTCACTAGAGGTACTGTACTGTAGTGTACTATGAGTTGATCCTCAGACAGGTGCGCTAGCATGTGTCTCACTGCACTGAAACAGCTGGGACCAGTCATCAGCGCTCACTGGAGATGACATCACCTGACAAGTGTTCCACTGACTCATCTCCCTCCCTCACTCTCTGTGACTCTGGCTTTCTCTCTCTGACACACACTTGACCACAGGGCCAGTGGGTTCAGTGACAGTGTTCTGGGCTAGGCTAGGCTAGGCTAGGCCTGTGAAATAACCAGGCTGTGAGTCAGGTGTATCACTATTGTAGTACTTTGCACTTCAAAGGGCACAGACCATGGGACCATGACCATGAGTCGGACCAAGAGGGTTTTCCTGACCACATGATCTGACCAGGAAAAGCCCTCGGCCCTATTTAAAGCCTATAACTATAGGGCCTGGCATTCTTTCCCTGGCTAAGTCATCCAGTCAGGGAAAGTACCCTACCTACAAGGTTTCCCTTCCGCAAAACAATGCTCTGTCGTTACACCTTAAGTAGATTCAGTACGGTTTGTACCTCATTTAGCCATTAAAACAGAGTATAAGGACAATGAAAGTATTAGAGTTGTAAAAAGTATGACCAAGACTTTACTGCCTATAGGGCTGTGAATCAGAGGGGTCCACCCCTGCCCAGGACATAAACCAGTGATCTCTTTAATTACATGGCATAAAACCCACAGTATAATGTGGTCACCCCTCTATTACAAAAGGACTGGGATCGTATGATTTCTCTGAGATGACTGCATGGCACTAGAGGAGGGGAGGGAGAGCGTAGTGTAAATTGATGGTTCCCATTGCAGATGTCGTAAAAAGCAATTCATTAATTTAGTAATTTATACATTATACAAGGTGAATGGATAGGAATATGCGATGTGCCGTTAAACTGTCCAACGTATCTTTCTTAACTTATATCCTCTCTCTTATCTAGTTATAATCCAATGAAAGCACGAGAAGTGCTTAATGTGGTAGTAGATGGTGATTCCTTCAATCATACTAGAAGAAGTGGGCTATATGCTAAGTACATTTAGCAGTACCCTCCTTCTGTGAACTATAGTTCACCCTCTGTAGCGCACTGCATCAGACTTAATCAGATCAAAATGACACAATTCAAACACCAATAATACATATACTATAATAAGAATACACAGTCCTATGAATAACCATGCAGATGATGATGATGATGGTGATGAAGGTGCTTCATGATGCAGACTGTTCTGTCTCCGTCTCCGAGGGAGTCTGATAAGATCTGAGCGAGCGCAGTCAGTGCACGACATTACATCATCGCCCAGCCGCCCGCCTTCCCGGCAAACTGAGCTGAGATCAGTGTGTAATGTACGTAGCTCCCACCAGCTCACAGGCAGAGACATAGGCTGCAGTCTGCAGTACCTTAACACACCTTCACCCCCCCTCTGAGAAATCTGAGAGACGCTGTTCGCTTTTTGCAGCCCAAGCACGGCTCATATCAGGTTCATTCTCAGGTGAAGCAGCTTCTATTTGAGTAGTCAGCTGACCAAATCTGGCACTGGCAAACAGACCCAGAAACCCCAGTGTAAACACATTGCATAAATAAAAGAGCCCATGTAAGTCGCAGAACATTTATAGCCTAGAACAGTATTTTTGTTTGCCTTTAGCCTAGAAATAAACATAGATCCAGACATAGCGCTTAGCTTGCAGAGATCTCACATGGCATCATAGGTTGATGTCAGTTAATATTAGAAGCTTATTGCTAGCTGTGGGCACTAGACAGTTTCGACTGCCCTTGCTGCGTGTCCCAGTGTCCAGGGTGTCTTTGGGGAACATCATATGAAGACGTATGGCCAGATGATCTAATTCCACCAGGCTGAGACATGGGTGACTAGCTCCAGTTTCACCTAACTCCCCCTGGTCCCACTGACACCATAATGATGACAAAGCCTAACCACTAGCACCACTAGCACCAGCACCAGAGTGCTTTTATGATACAATGAAAGTGAAGGATGAAGCATCACTGTCTAACTGGTTCCTGCAAATCACCAGACATGGCCGTCGGATGGGACTGGATGGGGACAACAGCACTTGCATTGTGTCGAGCTGTTTTTCAACAATCAGCAGATCTATCACCGGAATGTGGCGCCACAAATCAACACGTCCCACTGATCTGTGGCTCACTACAGCCAGAAGAACTGTCACTGTCCGTGTCACGGCTTGTGTTTCTATGAATGGTCTTTTATGATGCCTATGTCAAGATGAAGCGCTAGCATAAATGCTAGGTATGTATACATAATGATAGCAACAACACCAGTAACATTTCTCAACATTTCTACTAAGGCTTTTTTTTTTTTTTTATGCAGCCATGACAGCTTGTGGCGGGCCCTAGGATGAAAAGCAAAAGGTTTTACTGGCCTCACTGACCATTCTGTGATGCCTGCTGTCCCTTTTGTCAAGAAGTCCCATGCCAAGTGCTAGCAGCTGAAACAACACAGGGCCCGGGTACTTAAAGAGGTACATTGTTAAAGAAAACTCGTCACGCATGTTGCCGTACAAAAGTAGCCCCTAACCAGACTAACGCGTCACCACTGCTTTGAGTACATTGACGCAGGTTGCGGCCATTTTTTTTGAGAGGTTGGTTTTGTAAAGGGAGCAGCAGAAGACTGTATTTAAGTAATGTGGGCTGACTGGCCTGTCCTCTTGATATTGTGCGGCACACACACTCTCTTGTCCTGTGCATGAAATCAGTGCTCAGAGTGTGGGGCCACGCTTTAGAGTGTCCCTCTCAGCCTGAGGTATTGTGGACGTAGTGCTCTAAATGCCATTATGTTCCCAACAAGGATTAGTGGCAGGGAGTGCGGAGAAACAGCACAGGCTGAACACATGCAAAAAACGTATTTACATGTATAGCACACAGTATACAGTATAGCACCTAATCCCAGAATATAACGTTGGGCATTGGGGCAACAACCCACCATCCTACAGGCCTTTTAAACATTAACACATGAATAGATAATCTGATAATAACAATAATGACAGAATAATTATAACTATAAATTAATGAATGCATAAACACATTTTCAACCTCGTTGTAATCCTGCTCAGTTATCAATATCAATTATTACAAGGATTTATTACACCTGTGATAGAAACAGCACCAGTGATTATGGGCTTGTTTAGCTGTCTAGTCAGTGGTCCATCCAGTCTAGTTTGGAGGGCACAGTAAGGGTGAGGCAGCAGCATATATGATATGTTTGCATCCTGCACACTGAGTCAACACACACACAGCAGGCAGACAGCATGAAGAAATGCATGTTCCATCCAGCCTGATGACATCACCGTCTTGTCTAAGTCGCACAAGCATTTTCAATAGGCTCTCCTCTGTTGCCGAGGAGAGCCTCCACCAATCGCTGTCCCTTGTTTTTAATGTATACAACACCAGTAACATGAATGATCTGTGACATAGCTTCCACAGACCGATCCAAAGACAACATTATGCGATCACTCAAAGGAGGCTGCTGGCTGCTGTTCTCCCCATGGCTCTGTACCGTCTGGATGCGCTGTGTTTATGGCTTTGTCACATACTGTGAGCAGAATATTGAGTTGCCCTTTAAGTTTAGATGCTTGATGTGTGTATTTGACAGTACATCATCTGTGGCTCTTTCACTAGAGAACAAAATGTTTCCATCCAAGACAATTCCTTGTCCTTTCCCATACATTTAGGTGTTCCAGATGGCAATTTGCCATGGATTCCGGGCTGGATAAACACTAGATGCAGCAGTCCGTAAAAAAACATCTCAGTTTTGTACAGCAGGGTTTCCCAAACCATCCCCAGGTGCACGTTTTGGATTATGCCCTAGCATTACACAGCTGATATAACCAACTCATCATCAAGCTTTGATTATTTGAATCAGATGTGTAGTACTAGGGCAAAAACAAAGAACATACCTTCTCTCTCACTGTGCTGTTCATTAGTACATGCACAATACATGAACCGTGCACACAATAAATCCTCAACTGTTTTGCCCCGATACCATACCTGACACTGGCTATACCCGTCTTAACATCTCTCACTTCCCCCCTCTCTCCTCTTAATAGCCCAGCAGACCCTTGGCAGACATTTAAGGAGCCGTGAGCAGCTAAAGCTCTCTTTCTCTGGGGGTATGGAGAAGATAAAGTTCAGGAGATCAGAGATACAGAATGTTTTCTTTTCCCACCGATACTGCACACAGGATTTGTCAGAACCATGCCACTGGAATAACAGTAGAGAGAACGATGGCAAGAAAGGTAAGGTTAGGAGGCAAAGACTTCACAGTGAGCGCTTTAGATCAGTGCATCGGCAGGCTACGCACTCTGCACACGAGGCGGACCGAGACACACACTGCAAACACAACAATACAAAGGTTCCAGTGTGATGCCTAGATTGACCTATACAGGGTCCTGCTCTTGGAGTGTTTGAGACAGACACAGCCATAGACACAAACACACACAAAGGACTCCCCACATCTATCCGCACTGTCTACTTCAGGAGCCCACCTCAGCAGAAGACACCCCCCACATGTGTCGAGTTGACGAATGGATCTGGGTAACTGTCAATTAAAATGAAATCCCATCTGTGGAGTAGAACGAGGAGGACACATTCAATAAATAAAAAAATTGGAACTGAGGAACAATCTGAGCTCAGTTCTGCCTGAAGACAGCGGTTGATCCAAGCATTGTTCCTAATATAGGCAATGCATCAAACCGACAGTATTATCAGGGACTACACCTCAGAAGACTTCAACATGATTAATTATAATTAATTAGCAAAATGCTATTTGCCATCCAATTTATCATATTTGCATTATTCAAAATCCATCATCAAAACGTAGCCAGCAGCAGGATTTTTTGCAACAAACTGCCAAATCAGCATGTTTCAGTGAGTGTGTTTTCAACCGCCCCACCGATGATTCCAAACATTGGTAAACAATGAACCTCTTTGCTGAAGCTTATAGATATTGAGTTGAAAATCAAAAGTTTTCACAAATGTAGTCCAACTTCAATGGGAAATAGTGAGGAAATGGTTGTAAAAAACACTAAACCTGTTTTCATCAAACCATTTTAAAACATTGATTATTATCCAATTAATTCAAATTCTTAGGGACTTAATGAGTTTTAGATTAAAAAACATCTACTAAGATACATCTAGCAGTGTAAGATAAGCACTTAAAGGAAAGATCCACCCAGAAACCCCTAATTCCTATAATTGACAGTGTTAAATAACACTAATATGTGAGAACAATATTTATTTTTCATTTTTTTGTTATAATAACGTTGGTAGCAACATGTGAAAATCTATTGCAGCTCAGGTCGCTGGCTAGGTAGCTAGCATACGTAGCTACACACAATAATACCACATTCAATATCAGCTTGTGAAGTAGCTAGTTAGCTGTAAAATCTCCTAAACAAACTGCACTATCAATTTAGGAATCAACAATCTCACCATGTTCAACCTACAGATCAATGTGTCTCGCAGAGTGGAGTCTGACATTCGCAACGGCCATGCAACGACAACTTGCAATGCACTCTGGACTGAAGAGGCAGACAAATAGAAGAAATGTGGTGGACCCTCTCGAGGTAGGAATATTGTAAAAATATGATCAATGGCTCATTCTAGAGAGGACAACCTCCCGCGTTATGACATTGGCCAGTATTGAAATCTGACATGTATGATACACATTTTCTTGATCTAAAAGTCGTATTCCTATTAACTTCCAATGTAGTGAGATCGGTTTTATCGCAATGCTATATCATACCGGCCAAATTCCTGCATGCTTGAACAACAATAGCTCCGATACACATGAAAACTAAATGAATAGAATATCACAAAAACAATATAACATTCGAAATGGGTGAATCTTTCCTTTAAGTGACGTGTACAAATGGTATAAATAATGATATACATTACTAACGACCCTGGCCTGGACTAAAGCCAGTCTGCACAGTGCAAAACCATAACCACACGATTGAGACCAAAAAGTGAAATGGTCTGTAAGCATCACTACCCCAATTAATGACCATTCCATTGCATAAGCAAAATCCATTTAACCTCTACGGGATCGGTGTCCCGTATACGGGACGGTTGAGCTAACGTACGCTAATGTGATTAGCATGACTGTTGTAAGTAACAGCAAACTTTCCAGGACATAGACATGTCTTATATGGGCAGAAAGCTTAAATTATTGTTAATCTAACTGCATTGTCCATTATTACAGTGAAATAATACCATGCTATTGTTTGAGGAGAGTGCACAACAACAAAAAACGTATCACGGCAACTGGTTTGATACATTCACCTCTGGAGGTAAATAATGTACTTACATTCAGTAATCTTGCTCTGATTTGTCATCCTAAGGGTCTCAGAGATCAAATGTAGCATAGTTTGGTTTGATAAAGTCAATTTTTATATTCAAATGTAGAAACTGGGTTCTACAGTTTGAACCCCTACTGTCTCTGGCTCCACACCCACCCCGCCCGGCCATCTAGATGTGTGAAAGTTAGTGTATAAGCTAATGATCCATCATGTATGACATTCCTGGGAGTGTGTAAACTTACATTTTGTATTACCATATCATTTTTGTATGTTCTCTATAGTTATGTACTTGAAAAATAGTCCAGTATTGCAATACTTCACTGGATCAATCTGAAACTTTGCACACACACTGCTGCAATCTAGTGGCCGAAATCCAAATTGCGCCTAAACTGCAAAATTATATTGTGGCCTTTCTCTTGCATTTCAAAGATGATGGAACAAATAAAATAATAGAAAACACGTTTTTTTGTTTGTATTATCTTTTCCCTAATGTGTTATATTCTCCTACATTAATTTCACTTTTCCACAAACTTCAAAGTGTTTCCTTTCAAATGGTATCAAGAATATTAATATCCTTGCTTCAGGTCCTGAGCTACAGGCAGTGTCACGCCCTGACTCAGGGGACTCTTATATGTTGAGTCAGGGTGTGAATGTTCTATGTTGTATTTTCTATGTTGGTGATCTAGTATGTATAGTTCTATGTTGGCCGGTGTGGTTGCCAATCAGAGGCAGCTGTCGCTCGTTGTCTCTGATTGGGTACCATACTTAGGCAGCCTATTGGCACTGTCTAGTTGTGGGATCTTGTTCCGTGTAAGGTATGTTGTGTGTGCTACCTTGGACTTCACTTTTCGTTTCGTTTGTTGTTTTGTCATTGTGTTTATTTGGTTTAATAAACATGTACGTATATCACGCTGCGCCTTGGTCTGACCCATCATTCAACGAACGTGACAGAAGATCCCACCAAACAAGGACCAAGCAGCGTGCCGAGAAGGAGCAAACGCCTGGGACTCAACAGGAGGTAACATTAGTAGATGTCCTCCTCGGTTGGGGGAGAATTACAGAGGAGGAGGCCGTCCGTTATCGGAAGGAGATGAAGGAGGAAGCCCGGGTAGGAGAGGAGAAACGGCACCAACAGTGCCGACAACGGAGACCCGAGAGGCAACCCCAAGAACATTTTTTGGGGGGCACACGGTGTGGACGACGAGGCAGCAGGAGGCCGTGAAAGGCGGATCTGCAGGTTAGGAGAGGAGGCCACCATGTTACGGGGGCTGTTGGCTCAGAGGGAGCAGGAGTTATTCGGACAGAGAGAGGCGGTGGTGCGCGTCGCCAGTCTGGCCCGGCCTGTTCCTGCTCCTTGCACCAAGCCAGTGGTGCGCGTCGCCAGTCCGGCCCGTTCCTGCTCCTCGTACCAAGCCAGTGGTGCATGTCGCCAGCCCGGCCCGTTCCTGCTCCTCGCTCCAAGCCAGTGGTGCACGTCGCCAGTCCGGCCCGGCCCGTTCCTGCTCCTCGCACCAAGCCAGTGGTGCGCGTCGCCAGTCTGGCCCGGCCCGTTCCTGCACCAAGCCAGTGGTGCGTGTTCCTAGTCCGGTCCGGCCCGTGCCTGCTCCTCACACAAGACCAGTGGTGCGCGTCGCCAGTCCGGCCCGGCCCATTCCTGCTCTTCGCATCAAGCCAGTGGTGCGCGTCGCCAGTCTGGCCCGGCCCGTTCCTGCACCAAGCCAGTGGTGCGTGTTCCTAGTCCGGTCCGGCCCGTGCCTGCTCCTCGCACCAGACCAGTGGTGCGTGTGTCATGTCCGGCACAGCCCGTGCCCGTTCCACCGGTGCCTGGTCCAGCACCGGTCAGCGGCTCCACTCCAGAGCCAGAGCAGTCCGCCCCACCGGTGCCCGGTCCAGCTCCGGTCAGCGGCTCCACTCCGGAGGCTGAGCAGTCCGCTCCACCGATGCCCGGTCCAGCTCCGGTCAGCGGCTCCACTCTGGAGCCAGAGCAGTCCACTCCACCGGGGTCCAGCTCCGGTAAGCTGCTCCACTCCGGAGCCAGAGCAGTCCGCTCCACAGGTGCCTGGTCCAGCTCCGGTCAGCGGCTCCAGACCAGACCAGGGCCGCAACAGGGAGGCGGAGAGTAAGAGGTCGTCACGCCCGGAGCCGGATCCGCCTCCAAGGCGGAATGCCCACCCGTCCCCTACCCTGTTATGTTTATGTTGTGCGGTCGGAGTCCGCACCTTTGGGGGGGTACTGTCACGCCCTGACTCAGGGGACTCTTATATGTTGAGTCAGGGTGTGAATGTTCTATGTTGTATTTTCTATGTTGGTGATCTAGTATGTATAGTTCTATGTTGGCCGGTGTGGTTCCCAATCAGAGCCAGCTGTCGCTCGTTGTCTCTGATTGGGGACCATACTCAGGCAGCCTATTGGCACTGTCTAGTTGTGGGATCTTGTTCCGTGTAAGGTATGTTGTGTGTGCTACCTTGGACTTCACGTTTCGTTTGTTGTTTTGTCGTTGTGTTTATTTGGTTTAATAAACATGTACGTATATCATGCTGCGCCTTGGTCTGATCCCTCATTCAACGATCGTTACAGGCAGTTAGATTTGGGTATGTAATTTTAGGTGAAAATTGAAAAAAAATGGGTCAGATCCTTAAGAGGTTAAGGGTAGAAGTTACTACTTTGGTCATGGTTATAATAATGGTTTTAAATACTAATTTAATGCAGTATGCTAATGCAGAACTTTGCTACTCCAAATGGAAGAACATCAGTGTTAGCAACAATAAAAGTAATTGAAACGAGGGGGCCTCTGCCCATAGCAATTAAATGGGCAAGAGTGTCAAAGACTGTGTGTGATTTGTATCATTAATGTTCATTATCAAGTGTATATTAACCTTTTATCTTGTATAATTGCGAAGTGCGGTTTGTTACATGTACTGTAAATGTGGGCAATTCTAGCATTTTGCCTATATATATTTCCAGTACAGGAAATCAAATCTGATCTGAAACCGCTCTTTGGGAGGTCCCAGCCATAAATGTTCCTGTTTTTATACACAGAACATTCATCAGTGATTGAAATTGCATAGCATTAGCAGGCAGTCTAATGAAGGAAATATTATGGCCTGTAATTACATTTTAAATTAAGTGATATTTCATCTGGTCTCATTAATTAGGAAAGAGGACTGATAAAATAATCATTTATTTCTGGGAAATAGGAGAGGACAATTGTAATCTTCTCAAGGATTAAAGGAGTTCAGGGTAGGAGGTGATGGCCCCGGTGCATTTTGGGTATTATGATATCATCGAAAGAAACGTAATTCAAGGTGTAGCGGGAGTAAGCCAGCCTTCTGAATAGGTGGCACTTTGGTAAAGAAAAAAATTGCTTAGGGTCGTTTTTACTAACACAATGAAAATGGTGCTTGTCCTTGCATTTAATCAAAGCAATAATGCTATTACATGTTCTTTGTCTGACGGCGTATTATTCTATAGGTATCGCTATCGGAGCTGATAAGACCTTCGATGGCCATCCATCCCTCTTAAAGATGCATACAGACGTAGACAGTATCTAATACAGGATTAGAATACGATCTCCCATTTCAGCCCCTTTACCTTCTCCCTAATGTCAAGAGGGGAAAGATGAGAATAAATACCTTTGCCCAGCTACATGGATCCAAATGCCACCCCAGTCACCTGGCCTTAACTTTGATCAGTCATTTTCTAGTAACAAGATTTCCCTGATTTCATTAAATAGTCATTTCGCACCTGGAGGCCCGCGGCTTTGCTCGGAGATCAATGATCTAATCACGTTAGCATTAAGCCAATTGGCTTGAAAGTCTTTTGTGATATCCCTTTACTGTTTTAATGACTTTTGGTTCAGATTAAACTGGTTTCAGGAGCTAAGGATTAAGGGACACGTCCATTGAGAGGGAAAAAGCTTTTTCTTGATGCATAATTTATTGTGGCGAAGGGAAGGATTAACCGCTCTCCTCTCTCTATGCGCTCCACATCCTGCTGGTCAGTGATTAGGCATGGCCCCTCAGGACAGACAGTCGTCATGCTTCTGCTCTGCAAGAGACGTCTAGCTCAGTTCCAATAGATTGATGCCTATTTCTTTCTCTCCTCCCTACTTTGACGTTATCACTGATTTGAAATGCTTTGACCAGTGAAAGCAATAGAGTGGAACATTTGCTTTCACCCTTTCCAGTCATGTCTGATGTGTGATTGATTTGAGGCAGAGGAGGAAGGATTCATTTTAAAGGCACACACTGTACTTTTCTTTACTTTGTGGATGCACAACAATTAGGTTGCCTGTTCCCCTTTGATTTTGTACTTGCAAAGACCCTCTCCCTCAGTCCTACAAAACATAAACAACAACCAGCCAGCCTACAATGTTGAGGGGAAATGAGCTACAGTCACTCCATCCTGGTCCTGCTGTAACTACGTACTGTATGCCACTACTGAGCAAACATTAATCCTTGATACCCTTGGTGATGACTACATGTGCTGAAACATCTAATTTGCGGAATTATTCTATGGCGGGATTGTTCTATGATTAGTCAAACACCTGGTTTACCTGAAGGCTAAAATGGTGGTTGCAAAAGAAAGACAGAGGAACATTGTTTTGAAAGGCAAGGCCTTGTTATAATTATGTGGAGTCTTCTATAATTGACACCAGAGGCAAACATTAGTCACATATTGTTTGTATTGGATCACAAAGCAGCATTTAAGCCCATTCAGTTGATGTTTTCATGTCATAGTAACAGGCGTGTGTGTGTGTGTCTGCGTTATCTGACACACACACACACACACACACACACACACACACACACACACACACACACACACAGACGCCCAACACAGATGCCCTTGCAGATGCAGAATGAGGTCACCCCCAGAGATCCATGCCATCCATCCTTCTGGAAGCTTGAGAGCACAGCTATTTCTCTTCCTAACAAGGAGTGGGTTTATTGATGTTGGTGAGGAAGTTCGTTGAGGCACTCGACAGGGATGCCTGTTGGCACCATGTGCATTTCTGTCACCTAGAGTCACGCTCATGAAAGGGAAAGGCGGCACTGAGAGGGAAACTAGTAAATAAACACATGAAAGCACGGTCCGAGTCACATCTGCCAGTGAAAAGAAGGAACAGCTCACTGGCATGAGCACCCACAATCCTGGCCTTGCGAAGGTTCTGAGAGGTTAATTATGAAGCCTAGACATGTGGCGGAACACTTTCCAACGTGGTTTCTCTCTCTCTCTCTTCCTCGTTCGTCACTAGTGACCACAGTCACAAAGTCATAAACCCTGCATATTTCTACAATTTATCTTCTTAAAATTTGAATTTAAACTTAACCCTAAGCTTAACCACAATTCTAACCTTATGCTTATCCCTAACCTTAAATGAAGACCAAAAATCTATTTTTTCCCCATGAATTTTTACGATATAGCACATTTTGACTTTGTGGCTGTGGTAACTAATGAAGACCCTCTTCTCTTTCTCTCTCTATCTCTCACTCTCTCTCTCTCTGTCTCTCCCTCTCTCTCCCCTTATCTCGCTCTCTCTCGCTTGCTGTGGTAATCTTCCCCAGCCTCCTCAATTATGTGTCCATGAACAGGAAGAGGCATTTATTCCTGCATGAATACCATGAATACCAATAACAGTGTTTCAGAAAAGACATTAACAAACACAATTAGAGCAGACAATGCTTCCATAATCTCGGAAGGGTACGCTAACGCACGGCCCTGTAAACACATATTTACTTTTAAATGACGTTGATGCCGTTTCGACTATTGGGGCCATTCTCTCTGTCATATAAAACAAGTGTCTTCTTCTGAAGAGTAATTTCCAATCTATGGCTGGGAAGGAGGGATGGGGCGAGGAGGAGAAAAATAAGAAATGTTCCTGAGGCATTTTGTTTATACATGCTTTATACATGCTCATGCTGTTTGCAGATTAATTGTATTGTGACTGCCCCGGACTACCATAAAATAGCCCTTATTGCTTCACCTGGTGTGTGAGTGAGAGCCACTAGCATGACTGTGTCAGTGACTCCTGGTGATTCACCCTGGGTGTGCTAATCTAATGCCAGTGACTAAAGCTGAGTGTGTTTGGTGTTGTGTTTAGGGCTTCGGCTGTTTCCTCTTTGCAGGCTGGCGGCCCTCAGTAAAATCCCGACTACATAGCCCCTGGCTGTGCAGAAAAGGGGGACTACAGGGCAGTCTGTGGTTCCTCTCTTTGTTAGGAGTGTGGGAGAGTTGGGAGTAGGGTGAGAAAGTGAGACATGATTAGGGGAATGAGGCAGAGCGATTTCACGCTTTACAAGCTTGTTCCGCTATTGTGTCGAAGTGTAAACAGGGAGTTCACGTCTCCTACCTACAGGCAACACAGCTTACTAGTTTAATGGGGTATAAGCATGGGACAGGAGTTTCACCAGATTCGTAGCCCTTTACACTCGTACCCGTGTAAAATACCAGATTTGGGCACTGATGCAATGCATTCGGAAAGTATTCAGACCCCTTGACTTTTTCCACATTTTGTTACGTTACAGCCTTATTCTAAAATTGATTACATTGTTTTTTTCCTCATCAGTCTACACACAATACACCATAATGACAAACCAAAAACAGGTTATTAGAAAAAGTCAAGGGTCTAAATACTTTCCGAAGGCACTGTAAATGACGTCAAGCTTAGGCTCTGCACTTCACAGTGCTGTATGGGTTTTGACTGAGCCGTTCTGAGCTTGGGCACCGGACGCGACAAGAAGTTGGCCCCATCCCTCTCGCTAATTGACCAACTTTTGCAAATTTTTCGTTATCTGAGTGAGGAAAATGCTGTAAATTAAGTGGACAATTTTTAGGGCCTTCCTCTGACACCGCCTGGTATAGAGGTCCTGGATGGCAGGAAGCTTGGCCCTAGTGATCTACTGGGCCGTACGCACTACCCTCTGTAGTGCCTTGTGGTCGGAGGCCGAGCAGTTGTCATACCAGGCAGTGATGCAACCAGTCAGGATGCTCTCGATGGTGCAGCTGTATACTTTTTGAGGATCTGAGGACCCATGCCAAATCTTTTCAGTCTTCTGAGGGGGAATAGGCTTTGTTGTGCCCTCTTCACGACTGTCTTGGTGTGTTTGAACCATGATATTTTGTTGGTGATGTGGACACCAAGAAACTTGAAGCTCTCAACCTGCTCCACTACAGCCCCGTCGATGAGATGGGATCCAGTTGCAGAGGGAGGTGTTTAGTCCCAGGGTCCTTAGCATAGGGATGAGCTTTGAGGGCACTATGGTGTTGAACGCTGAGCTGTAGTCAATGAATAGCATTCACATGTAGGTGTTCCTTTTGTCCAGGTGGAAAAGGGCAATCTGTCGTGATCACACAGTCATCCGGAACAGCTGATGCTCTCATGCATGCTTCAGTGTTGCTTGCCTCGAAGCGAGCATTGAGGTAATTTAGCTCGTCTGGTAGGCTCGTGTCACTGGGCAGCTCGCGGCTGTGCTTCCCTTTAATTTTATTACTGGAAACGTTCAAAGTTTACCAGTAAACTACCAGAATTGTGTTATATTTCAAGGATTATATGTAATCGAACACAAAACATCTAGTGGCCCTTTTGGGAACTTCTGATTTTCACAGGTGTCTGTAACAAGCTCTGGCCCTCTGTGTGGCTTTATCACATGTAAAATATATGAAATAATTAAATAAGATGATTTAAAAACTTAAAATTTAATGACAAAGCTGTAAAACATTATCCTAAATATAAACCATCAACTTAGTGATTATCATTGGTGTTTAATATCAAGGTTTCTGCATAAAACATCCTTTATACATATATATTTTTTAAAACCTTTATTTTCCTCTCAATATGTATTTGTTCTAGTGGCGGCTCTTCAGAGGAGGAAGGGGAGGACCATCCTCCTCAGTGAATTTCATAAAAAATTAAATTGTAAAACATTAAAAAAGTGATTCTTTTTAGATAAAGCTATACTAAATATATTCATGTCACTAAATAATTGATTAAAATACACTGTTTTGCAATGAAGGTCTATAGTAGCCTCAACAGCACTCTGTAGGGTAGCACCATGGTGTAGCCAGAGGACAGCTAGCTTCCGTCCTCCTCTGGGTACATTGACTTCAATACAAAACCTAGGAGGCTCATGGTTCTCCCAATCTTCCATAGACACACACAGTAATTATGACTACTTACGGAGGACGTCCTCCAAACTATCAGAGCTCTTGCAGCATAAACTGACATGTTGTTCAACCAATCAAAGGATCAGAGAATGAATCTAGTACTGAAAGCATAAGCTACAGCTAGCTAGCACTGAAGTGCATAACATGTGGTGAGTAGTTGACTCAAAGAGAGAGAAAGACAATAGTTGAACAGTTTTGAACAAATTAATTTCTTCCAAAATGAAGGAGAAGCAAGAAAGAAAGAGAGAGAGATTTCATCATTCCCCCCCCTACTTTCTGCAAATGCAGCTAGCTAGTTTAGCCTACTCAAACACCCGGTTAGCTAGCTGGCTCTGACTATTCAACACAACACTGGAGCTGTGTTCGAATAACCATACTAACATACTGTATACTACAAACGTACTGACTATATACTACATACTATATACTATTAGTTAATTTTAGTATACTGTAAACGAACGGTATCCTTTCAGTTGAGCGTACTAGCGCTTCGCCTGTCTACTGGAAGTTGATGCTGTTGCTATGCAACCTCTTGCTAGCTTGTTAGCATAACAAATTACTTCTTTGGGTGTGTTCTTAAATTAAATCTGGAGTGCCAGAGTGTGCTCTGGGCGTTCGTAAATTCAGAGCGCTGTCAGATTGTCCATTTGTAAATTCAAAGCATTCAGAACGCACACTGGACACTCTGGCCGAGGAGTAGGGTTGATTTGAGCGTTCTGACCTTACAACGGCAGTCAAGCACCCAAGCTAACTGGCTAATGTTGGCTAGCTTGCTAGCTACTTCCAGACACAAATTAGAGAACACTCTGACCATTTTAGTCGCCCTAGCAGAGTTGGTTAGGCAGTTTTCATGTTATCCAGAGCTTTGGTGACTGTAACTGTGCTGCTAGCAACGATTTAATGACGCTTTTTTGCTGTTGTTTACTGACACCGGCCAAATTCAACGGGTGTTGATCGTTCGTAAATTCATCAGTTATTCTGCACTCTGGTACACTCAGACGAGAGTGCTCTAAAATCGGAGCAGATGGCCATAGCGAATTTACGAAAGCACCCGAATGTCCATTGAGAATGCACAGTGACTATACCACTTAGGTAAGCGAAGAATGAAGGGAATAATCAAGTCAATAAACGTTGTATAGTTAGTTAGATAGCATATAGTTAATATACTGGCAAGTTTGATGTGTTAGTAGCCAACTAACGTTAGGTAGCTAGCTAACATACCGGTGCATACTGCTGTAATTATATGCTATGTGGTTTGTAAGGATAGCGTAGCTAACAAATTGTCAGCCAACATAACGTGTAAGGTAACTTATTTGAAAAGTCATTACTTTACTACATTGCTCAACATTTTCTTAACATTTGTAATAATTAGTTAAAGCAAGGAATTTGAATTCCACTCTCGTTGGACTTCGGCTGCATATTTTCCGCCCATTTCTTCATATCTGATAATGATGTGATGCCACGCCCATTTCCTGAAGAATTGCATTATGGGCCCTAAAAGCACGGAAATAGTGTCCACTGCTTGTATACTTCGTATTTTGGTGAATGTAGTACGACATCCGGGACCTTTTGGCATACTAACTATATCCATACTATGACCAATAAGCACACTATATACTCAATTTACGTCACAAATAGTACGATAAGTGCGGTTAGTATGAGTATTCGAACACAGCTTGGAACTCTTCCAAGTCAAGGTAAGCTTTTGATTTTACAGATTTATTGCCACCGGGGCCCGCCAGTGTAAATGCTAAACTGCTTACTGAATATACACTGTAACGTTACTGCATGATTGTAGTGGGTTTAACAACGCGTTAGTTCTATTAGTTATGTTGACTATGACGTTACTTTAGCTAATATGGTGACAACAATGTAGGCTGTGTGTAGCGGTTATGATATACAGTGGGGAGAACAAGTATTTGATACACTGCCGATTTTGCAGGTTTTCCTACTTACAAAGCATGTAGAGGTCTGTAATTTGTATCATAGGTACACTTCAACTGTGAGAGACGGAATCTAAAACAAAAATCCAGAAAATCACATTGTATGATTTTTAAGTAATTAATATGCATTTTACTGCATGACATAAGTATTTGATACATCAGAAAAGCAGAACTTAATATTTGGTACAGAAACCTTTGTTTGCAATTACAGAGATCATATGTTTCCTGTAGGTCTTGACCAGGTTTGCACACACTGCAGCAGGGATTTTGGCCCACTCCTCCATACAGACCTTCTCCAGATCCTTCAGGTTTCGGGGCTGTCGCTGGGCAAATACGGACTTTCAGCTCCCTCCAAAGATTTTCTATTGGGTTCAGGTCTGGAGACTGGCTAGGCCACTCCAGGACCTTGAGATGCTTCTTACGGAGCCACTCCTTAGTTGCCCTGGCTGTGTGTTTCGGGTCATTGTCATGCTGGAAGACCCAGCCACGACCCATCTTCAATGCTCTTACTGAGGGAAGGAGGTTGTTGGCCAAGATCTCGGGATACATGGCCCCATCCATCCTCCCCTCAATACGGTGCAGTCGTCCTGTCCCCTTTGCAGAAAAGCATCCCCAAAGAATGATGTTTCCACCTTCATGCTTCACGGTTGGGATGGTGTTCTTGGGGTTGTACTCATCCATCTTCTTCCTTCAAACACGGCGAGTGGAGTTTAGACCAAAAAGCTCTATTTTTGTCTCATCAGACCACATGACCTTCTCCCATTCCTCCTCTGGATCATCCAGATGGTCATTGGCAAACTTCAGACGGGCCTGGACATGCGCTGGCTTGAGCAGGGGGACCTTGCGTGCGCTGCAGGATTTTAATCCATGACGGCGTAGTGTGTTACTAATGCTTTTCTTTGAGACTGTGGTCCCAGCTCTCTTCAGGTCATTGACCAGGTCCTGCCGTGTAGTAATGGGCTGATCCCTCACCTTCCTCATGATCATTGATGCCCCACGAGGGGAGATCTTGCATGGAGCCCCAGACCGAGGGTGATTGACCGTCATCTTGAACTTCTTCCATTTTCTAATAATTGCGCCAACAGTTGTTGCCTTCTCACCAAGCTGCTTGCCTATTGTCCTGTAGCCCATCCCAGCCTTGTGCAGGTCTAAAATTTTATCCCTGATGTCCTTACACAGCTCTCTGGTCTTGGCCATTGTGGAGAGGTTGGAGTCTGTTTGATTGAGTGTGTGGACAGGTGTCTTTTATACAGATAACGAGTTCAAACAGGTGCAGTTAATACAGGTAATGAGTGGAGAACAGGAGGGCTTCTTAAAGAAAAACGAACAGGTCTGTGAGAGCCGGAATTCTTACTGGTTGGTAGGTGATCAAATACTTATGTCATGCAATAAAATGCAAATTATTTACTTAAATATCATACAATGTGATTTTCTGGATTTTTGTTTTAGATTCTGTCTCTCACAGTTGAAGTGTACCTATGATAAAAATTACAGACCTCTACATGCTTTGTAAGTAGGAAAACTTGCAAAATCGGCAGTGTAAACCAAGATTGAACTCTTTGGCCTGAATGCCAAACGTCACGTCTGGAGGAAACCTGGCACCATCCCTACGGTGAAGCATGGTGGTGGCAGCGTCATGCTGTGGGGATTTTTTTCAGGGGCAGGGACTGGGAGACTAGTCAGGATCGAGGGAAAGGTGAACGGAGCAAAGTACAGAGAGATCCTTGATTAAAACCTGCTCCAGAGCACAGACTGGGGCGAAGGTTCACCTTCCAACAGGACAACGACCCTAAGCACACAGCCAAGACAACGCAGGAGTGGCTTCGGAATGTCCTTGAGTGGCCCAGCCAGAGCCCGGACTTGAACCCGATCTAACATCTCTGGAGAGACCTGAAAATAGCAGTGCAGCGACGCTCCCCGTCCAACCTGACAGAGCTTGAGAGGATCTGCAGAATAGAATGGGAGAAACTCCCCAAATACAGGTGTGCCAAGCTTGTAGTGTCCTACCCAATAAGACTTGAGGCTGTAATCTCTGCCAAAGGTACTTCAACAAAGTTCTAAGTAAAGGGTCTTAATAGTTATGTAAATGTTATATTTCAGTATTTTTCTAAATAAAAATGTGCAAATATTTCTAATAACCTGTTTTGTCATTATGGGGTATTGTGTGTAGATTGATGAGGGAAATAAACAATTTAATCCATTTAAGAATAAGGCTGTAACGTAACAAAATGTGGAAAAAGTCAATGGGTCTGAATACTTTCCGAATGAACTGTAAAATCAACAGTGTAATGTTTGGATTCAGTCTTGTGTTTGGTAGAATAATTTTCCCATTATCTCCAAACTGTTCCCTTTCAATTGCTACCATGTTTATACATACAGTGGGGAGAACAAGTATTTGATACACTGCCGATTTTGCAGGTTTTCCTACTTACAAAGCATGTAGAGGTCTGTAATTTTTATCATAGGTACAAAAATCCAGAAAATCACATTGTATGATTTTTAAGTAATTAATATGCATTTTATTGCATGACATAAGTATTTGATCACCAACCAGCCAGTAAGAATTCCGGCTCTCACAGACCTGTTCGTTTTTCTTTAAGAAGCCCTCCTGTTCTCCTCTCATTACCTGTATTAACTGCACCTGCTTGAGCTTGTTACCTGTATAAAAGACACCTGTCCACACACTCAATCAAACAGACTCCAACCTCTCCACAATGGCCAAGACCAGAAAAATGTGTAAGGACATCAGGGATAAAAATGTAGACCTGCACAAGGCTGGGATGGGCTACAGGACAATAGGCAAGCAGCTTGGTGAGAAGGCAACAACTGTTGGCGCAATTATTAGAAAATGGAAGAAGTTCAAGATGACGGTCAATCACCCTCGGTCTGGGGCTCCATGCAAGATCTCACCTCGTGGGCATCAATGATCATGAGGAAGGTGAGGGATCAGCCCAGAACTACACAGCAGGACCTGGTCAATGACCTGAAGAGAGCTGGGACCACAGTCTCAAAGAAAACCATTAGTAACACACTACGCCGTCATGGATTAAAATCCTGCAGCGCACGCAAGGTCCCCCCTGCTCAAGCCAGCGCATGTCCAGGCCCGTCTGAAGTTTGCCAATGACCATCTGGATGATCCAGAGGAGGAATGGGAGAAGGTCATGTGGTCTGATGAGACAAAAATTGAGCTTTTTGGTCTAAACTCCACTTGCCGTGTTTGGAGGAAGAAGAAGGATGAGTACAACCCCAAGAACACCATCCCAACCGTGAAGCATGGAGGTGGGAAACATCATTCTTTGTGGATGCTTTTCTGCAAAGGGGACAGGACGACTGCACCGTATTGAGGGGAGGATGGATGGGGCCATGTATCGCGAGATCTTGGCCAACAACCTCCTTCCCTCAGTAAGAGCATTGAAGTTGGGTCGTGGCTGGGTCTTCCAGCCTGACAACGACCCAAAACACACAGCCAGGGCAACTAAGGAGTGGTTCCGTAAGAAGCATCTCAAGGTCTTGGAGTGGCCTAGCCAGTCTCCAGACCTGAACCCAATAGAAAATCTTTGGAGGGAGCTGAAAGTCCGTATTTGCCCAGCGACAGCCCCGAAACCTGAAGGATCTGGAGAAGGTCTGTATGGAGGAGTGGGCCAAAATCCCTGCTGAAGTGTGTGCAAACCTGGTCAAGACCTACCGGAAACATATGATCTCTGTAATTGCAAACAAAGGTTTCTGTACCAAATATTAAGTTCTGCTTTTCTGATGTATCAAATACTTATGTCATGCAATAAAATGTAAATTAATTACTTAAAAATCATACAATGTGATTTTCTGGATTCTGTTTTAGATTCCGTCTCTCACAGTTGAAGTGTACCTATGATAAAAAATTACAGACCTCTACATGCTTTGTAAGTAGGAAAACCTGCAAAATTGGCAGTGTATCAAATACTTGTTCTCCCCACTGTAGATGCGAGAAGGAATACAACGTGGCTGCTATAAAAGTGAACAATGTTTATGCGTGATCAGGGGTGCATTCGTTCCACCGATTCTGTTGAAAAACGTTTTTTAAACGAAACAGGGATAAACATACCTGAATCTGTCCATAAGAAACTCTTGTTTGCAACTGTTGGACTATTGATTAAACCCTAGATCGGCTAGATGCAGGCAAGAGTGTGCAGGGAAGTATTGAATATGTCGCTGTCTGTCACCTCAAAATGTTTTCTCGACCTGTGTGCACCTACTTTGTAAACTGTCATTCATAGGCTAGGTTATAACAACCTCATGATGGGTGTAGGGAAAATTTGAGTACCAAGTAGTAGCCTAAACCTATCGCTGTTACATTGACCTAGGTGTATGAAATATGAATGACAGTCATCCAATATGCTCTAATAGAAATAAGGCCATTCTCATGAAAGAAAAAAATTCCTCCCTCATCGATCGCCACTGATTTGTTGTCAGTGTTTTGGCATCAAACTGGTGGCAATTGTTAAAAAAGTCAATAGTTGGAAGAGTTGCAGAGTTAATAGAAAATATTGCTGATTAGGTGCTTTTTTCAATAATTACGCTATTTTATCGTCAACCACATAGTCTATCTACTAGAAACTAATTGACAACATGGACACAAATATAACAAATGAATACTATATATGAATGTTTTTATCATGTTACTGAATGTATTTTCAGATTTCGTTATCAACAAACGCGTCAAAAGGCACAGAAAATGTAAAATGCACATACAGCGCATTAGGAAAGTATTCAGACCCCTTCACTTTTTACACATTTTGTTACGTTACAGCCTCATTCAAAAATGTATTAAATAAAAAATACATCCTCATCAAACTACACACAATACCCCATAATGTCAAAGCAAAAATAGGTTATTATAAATTTTTGCAAACAAAAATACCTTATTTGTATGCAGTTGAAGTCGGAAGTTTACATACACTTAGGTTGGAGTCATTAAAACTCGTTTTTCATCCACTCCACAAATGTCTTGTTAACAAACTATAGTTTTGGCAAGTCGGTTAGGACATCTACTTCGTGCATGACACAAGTAATCTTTCCAACAATTGTTTACAGACAGAATAATTAAATTATAATTCACTGTATCACAATTCCAGTGGGTCAGAAGTTTACATACACTAAGTTGACTGTGCCTTTAAACATCTTGGAAAATTCCAGAAAATGATGTCATGGCTTTAGAAGCTTCTGATAGGCTAATTGACATCATTTGAGTCAATTGCAGGTGTACCTGTGGATGTATTTCAAGGCCTACCTTCAAACTCAGTGCCTCTTTGCTTGACATCATGGGAAAATCAAAAGAAATCAGCCAAGACCTCAGAAAAAAAATGGTAGACCTCCACAAGTCTGGTTCATCCTTAGGAGCAATTTCCAAACGCCTGAAGGTACCACGTTCATCTGTACAAACAATAGTATGCAAGTATAAACCCCATGGGACCACGCAGCCGTCATACCTCTCAGGAAGGAGACGCGTTCTGTCTCCTAGAGATGAACGTACTTTGGTGCGAAAAGTGCAAATAAATCCCAGAACAACAGCAAAGGACCTTGTGAAGATGCTGAAGGAAACAGGTACAAAAGTATCTATATCCACAATAAAATAAGTCCTATATCGACATAACCTGAAAGGCCGCTCAGCAAGGAAGAAGACACTGCTCCAAAACAGCCATAAAAAAGCCAGACTACGGTTTGCAACTGCGCATGGTGACAAAGATCGTACTTTTTGGAGAAATGTCCTCTGGTCTGATGAAACAAAAATAGAACTGTTTGGCCATAATGACCATCGTATGTTTGGAGGAAAAAGGTGGTAGCTTGCTAGCCGAAGAACACCATCCCAACCGTGAAGCACGGTGTGGCAGCATCATGCTGTGGGGGTGCTTTGCTGCAGGAGGGACAAAATGTACAGAATGGCGCCGGAGAAGATGGCTGCCGTTTTGACAGCCCTCTAAACAATTGTACTATTATGTGTGTTTTTCCACGTTATTTGTAATTTATTTTGTACATAATGATTCTGCCATCGTCTCTTATAACCAAAAAGAGCTTCTGGATATCAGGACAGCGATTACTCACCTCGTATTGGACAAAGATTTTTTCTTCAACGAGGCGGCCGCGAAGGATATCCTACAGACACCCAACAAGGCCCAAATCCCTGTCATTCGCATGAGAACGAGACAGAGATATCGTGGACGTCGGGGTGCCTTGTAAGGATCCGACGGCGAGTAAACTGCCTCTCCCATCAATCCTATTAGCCAATCTTCAATCATTTGAGAATAAATTGGATGACCTATAATAAATTGAATGACGACATGGACAACATACAGCTGCATCGGCAGGATATAACGGCTGACTCCGGTAAGACAAGGGGTGGTGGTCAGTGTATTTTTGTAAACAACAGCTGGTGCACAAAATCAAATACTAAGGAAGTCTCGAGGTTTTGCTCGCCTGAGGTAGAGTATCTTATGATAAGCTGTAGACCACACTATTTACCAAGACAGTTTTCATCTATATTTTTCATAGCTGTCTATTTACCACCACAAACCAATGCTGGCATTAAGATTGCACTGAATGAGCTGTATAAGGCCATAAGTCAACAGGAAAACGCTCATCTAGAGGCAGCGCTCCTAGTGGCCGGGGACTTTAATGCAGGGAAACTTAAATCCGTTCTACCTAATTTCTACCAGCATGTAAAATGTGCAACCAGAGGAAAAAAAACTCTAGACCACCTTTACTCCACACACAGAGACGCATACAAAGCTCTCCCTCACCCTCCATTTGGCAAATCTGACCATAACTCTATCCTCCTGATTCCTGCTTAGCAAAAAGTAAAGCAGGAAGCACCAGTGACTCGGTTAATAAAAAAGTGGTCAGATGACGCAGATGCTAAGCTACAGGACTGTTTTGCTAGCACAGACTGGAACATGTTCCGGGATTCTTCAGATAGCATTGAGGAGTACACCACATCAGTCACTGGCTTCATCAATAAGTGCATCGATGATGTCTTCCCCACAGTGACCGTATGTACATACCCCAACCAGAAGCCATGGATTACAGGAAACATCCGCACTGAGCTAAAGGGTAGAGCTGCCGCTTTCAAGGAGCGGGACTCTAACCCGGACGCTTATAAGAAATCCTGCTATGCCCTCCGACGAACCATCAAACAGGCAAAGAGTCAATACAGGACTAAGATTTAATCGTACTACACCGGCTCTGACGCTCGTTGGATGTGGCAGGGCTTGAAAACTATTACAGACTACAAAGGGAAGCACAGCCGCGAGCTGCCCAGTGACACAAGACTTCCAGACGAGCTAAACCCCTTCTATGCTCGCTTCGAGGCAAACAACACTGAAGCACGCATGAGAGCACCAGCTGTTCCGGATGACTATGTGATCACGCTCTCCGTAGCCGATGTGAGTAAGACTTTTAAGCAGGTCAACATTCACAAGGCCGCAGGGCCAGACGGATTAACAGGACGTGTACTCCGAGCATGTGCTGACCAACTGGCAAGTGTCTTCACAGACATTTTCAACATGTCCCTGACTGAGTCTGAAATAACAACATGTTTCAAGCAGACCACCATAGTCCCCGTGCCTAAGGACACTAAGATAACCTGCCTAAATGACTACCGACCCGTAGCACTGACGTCTGTAGCCATGAAGTGCTTTGAAAGGCTGGTCATGGCTCACATCAACACCATTATCCCAGAAACCCTAGACCCACTCCAATTTGCATACCGCCCCAACAGATCCACAGATAATGCCATCTCTATTGCACTCCACACTGCCCTTTCCCACCTGGACAAGAGGAACACCTACGTGAGAATGCTATTCATTGACTACAGCTCAGCATTCAACACCATAGTGCCCTCAAAGCTCATCACTAAGCTAAGGATCCTGGGACTAAACACCTCCCTCTGCAACTGGATCCTGGACTTCCTGACGGGCTGCCCCCAGGTGGTAAGGGTAGGTAACAACACATCTGCCACACTGATCCTCAACACGGGGGCCCATCAGGGGTGCGTGCTCAGTCCCCTCCTGTACTCCCTGTTCACCCATAACTGCATGGCCAGGCACGACTCCAACACCATCATTAAGTTTGCCGACAACACAACAGTGGTAGGCCTGATCACCGACAACGATGAGACAGCCTATAGGGAGGAGGTCAGAGTCCTGGCCATGTGGTGCCAGGATAACAACCTCTCCCTCAACGTGACCAAGACAAAGGAGATCATTGTGGACTACAGGAATAAAAAGAGGGCTGAGCACGCCCCCATTCTCATCGACGGGGCTATAGTGGAACAGGTTGAGAGCTTCAAGTTCCTTGGTGTCCACATCACCAACGAACTATCATGGTCCAAACACACCAAGACAGTCGTGAAGAGGGCACGACAAAGCCTATTCCCCCTCAGGAGACTGAAAAGATTTGGCATGGGTCCTCAGATCCTCAAAAAGTTCTACAGCTGCACCATCGAGAGCATCCTTACTGGTTGCATCACCGCCTGGTATGGCAACTGCTTGGCCTCCGACCACAAGGCACTACAGAGGGTAGTGCGTACGACCCAGTACATCACTGGGGCCAAGCTTCCTGCCATCCAGGACCTCTATACCAGGCGGTGTCAGAGGAAGGCCCTCAAAATTGTCAAAGACTCCAGCCACCCTAGTCATAGACTGTTCTCTCTGCTACCGCACGGCAAGCGATACCGGAGTGCCAAGTCTAGGTCCAAAAGACTTCTCAACAGCTTCTACCCCCAAGCCATAAGACTCCTGAACAGCTATTCATGGCTACCCGGACTATTTGCACTGCCCCCCCCCCAAGCATTTCACTGTAATGTCTGCATCTGTTGTATTTGGCGCATGTGGCCAATTCAATTTGATTTGATTTGATTTGACTGGTGCACTTCACAAAATAGATGGCATCATGAGGAAGGAACATTTTGTGGATATATTCAAGACACATCTCAAGACATCAGTCAGGAAGTTAAAGCTTGGTCGCAAATGGGTCTTCCAAATGGACAATGACCCCAAGCATACTTCCAAAGTTGTGGCAAAATGGCTTAAGGACACCAAAGTCAAGGTATTGGAGTGGCCATCACAAAGCCCTGACCTCAATCCTATAGAAAATGTGTGGGCAGAACTGAAAAAGCGTGTGCGAGCAAGGAGGCCTACAAACCTGACTCAGTTACACCAGCTCTGCCGGGAGGAAAGGGCCAAAATTATTGTGGGAAGCTCGTGGAAGGCTATCCCAAAAGTTTGACCCAAGTTAAACAATTTAAAGGCAATGCTACCAAATACTAATTGAGTGTATGTAAACTTCTGACCCACTGGGAATGTGATGAAATAAATACAAATCTGAAATAAATCATTCTCTCTACTATTATTCTGACATTTCACATTCTTAAAATAAAGTGGTGATCCTAACTGACCTAAGACATGGAATTTTTACTAGGATTAAATGTCAGGAATTTTGAAAAACTGAGTGTAAATGTATTTAGCTAAGGTGTATGTAAACTTCCGACTTAAACTGTAAGTATTCAGACCCTTTGCTATGAGACTCGAAATTGAGCTCAGGTGCATCCTTTTTCCATTGATCGTCATTGAAATGTTTCTACAACTTGATTGGAGTCCACCTATGGTAAATGCAATTGATTGGAAAGGCACACACCTGTCTATATAAGATCCCACAGTTACACTCCTCAGTAAAAGGCTCATGACAGCCCGCTTGGAGTTTGCTAAAAGGCACCTAAAGGACTCTGAGATCATGAGAAACTAGATTCTCTGGTGTGATGAAACCAAGATTGAACTCTTTGGCCTGAATGCCAAACGTCACGTCTGGAGGAAACCTGGCACCATCCCTACGGTGAAGCATGGTGGTGGCAGCGTCATGCTGTGGGGATGTTTTTCAGGGGCAGGGACTGGGAGACTAGTCAGGATCGAGGGAAAGGTGAACGGAGCAAAGTACAGAGAGATCCTTGATTAAAACCTGCTCCAGAGCACAGACTGGGGCGAAGGTTCACCTTCCAACAGGACAACGACCCTAAGCACACAGCCAAGACAACGCAGGAGTGGCTTCGGAATGTCCTTGAGTGGCCCAGCCAGAGTCCGGACTTGAACCCGATCTAACATCTCTGGAGAGACCTGAAAATAGCAGTGCAGCGACGCTCCCCGTCCAACCTGACAGAGCTTGAGAGGATCTGCAGAATAGAATGGGAGAAACTCCCCAAATACAGGTGTGCCAAGCTTGTAGTGTCCTACCCAATAAGACTTGAGGCTGTAATCTCTGCCAAAGGTACTTCAACAAAGTTCTAAGTAAAGGGTCTTAATAGTTATGTAAATGTTATATTTCAGTATTTTTCTAAATAAAAATTTGCAAATATTTCTAATAACCTGTTTTGTCATTATGGGGTATTGTGTGTAGATTGATGAGGGAAATAAACAATGTAATCCATTTAAGAATAAGGCTGTAACGTAACAAAATGTGGAAAAAGTCAATGGGTCTGAATACTTTCCGAATGAACTGTAAAATCAACAGTGTAATGTTTGGATTCAGTCTTGTGTTTGGTAGAATAATTTTCCCATTATCTCCAAACTGTTCCCTTTCAATTGCTACCATGTTTATACATACAGTGGGGAGAACAAGTATTTGATACACTGCCGATTTTGCAGGTTTTCCTACTTACAAAGCATGTAGAGGTCTGTAATTTTTATCATAGGTACAAAAATCCAGAAAATCACATTGTATGATTTTTAAGTAATTAATTTGCATTTTATTGCATGACATAAGTATTTGATCACCTACCAACCAGTAAGAATTCCGGCTCTCACAGACCTGTTCGTTTTTCTTTAAGAAGCCCTCCTGTTCTCCTCTCATTACCTGTATTAACTGCACCTGCTTGAGCTTGTTACCTGTATAAAAGACACCTGTCCACACACTCAATCAAACAGACTCCAACCTCTCCACAATGGCCAAGACCAGAAAAATGTGTAAGGACATCAGGGATAAAAATTTTAGACCTGCACAAGGCTGGGATGGGCTACAGGACAATAGGCAAGCAGCTTGGTGAGAAGGCAACAACTGTTGGCGCAATTATTAGAAAATGGAAGAAGTTCAAGATGACGGTCAATCACCCTCGGTCTGGGGCTCCATGCAAGATCTCACCTCGTGGGGCATCAATGATCATGAGGAAGGTGAGGGATCAGCCCAGAACTACACAGCAGGACCTGGTCAATGACCTGAAGAGAGCTGGGACCACAGTTTCAAAGAAAACCATTAGTAACACACTACGCCGTCATGGATTAAAATCCTGCAGCGCACGCAAGGTCCCCCTGCTCAAGCCAGCGCCTGTCCAGGCCCGTCTGAAGTTTGCCAATGACCATCTGGATGATCCAGAGGAGGAATGGGAGAAGGTCATGTGGTCTGATGAGACAAAAATTGAGCTTTTTGGTCTAAACTCCACTTGCCGTGTTTGGAGGAAGAAGAAGGATGAGTACAACCCCAAGAACACCATCCCAACCGTGAAGCATGGAGGTGGAAACATCATTCTTTGTGGATGCTTTTCTGCAAAGGGGACAGGACGACTGCACCGTATTGAGGGGAGGATGGATGGGGCCATGTATCGCGAGATCGTTGCCAACAACCTCCTTCCCTCAGTAAGAGCATTGAAGTTGGGTCGTGGCTGGGTCTTCCAGCCTGACAATGACCCAAAACACACAGCCAGGGCAACTAAGGAGTGGCTCCGTAAGAAGCATCTCAAGGTCCTGGAGTGGCCTAGCCAGTCTCCAGACCTGAACCCAATAGAAAATCTTTGGAGGGAGCTGAAAGTCCGTATTGCCCAGCAACAGCCCCGAAACCTGAAGGATCTGGAGAAGGTCTGTATGGAGGAGTGGGCCAAAATCCCTGCTGAAGTGTGTGCAAACCTGGTCAAGACCTACAGGAAACGTATGATCTCTGTAATTGCAAACAAAGGTTTCTGTACCAAATATTAAGTTCTGCTTTTCTGATGTATCAAATACTTATGTCATGCAATAAAATGCAAATTAATTACTTAAAAATCATACAATGTGATTTTCTGGATTCTGTTTTAGATTCCGTCTCTCACAGTTGAAGTGTACCTATGATAAAAATTACAGACCTCTACATGCTTTGTAAGTAGGAAAACCTGCAAAATCGGCAGTGTATCAAATACTTGTTCTCCCCACTGTATGCTTTTCATATTATTATTCTGTAAGAAACATTTCAATTTAGCCCTATCCATATAGGACAACTCCCACGAGTGTAAAGGGTTCTTTGACTTTACAGTACTTTTGAACTGAGGTAACAGAATACTTGCTTGTAAACCAGATAAAGAGTTGGAGTAAGTATTTTAATACTTCCATGTTTTCCCACCTGTTATGGAATTCCTATGGGGAGTTTAACTGCCACTATTGCTGCCTACTTGTCAAAGTGCAACATTCTAATTGCCTGTAAGATGAGGTGCTTATGTGTGAGCCATTACACAGTACCAACTGTTGCATACACAAAACACTGTCATGTGTAGTTAGGCTTATCTCTATTAATTATGTTCTGCAAATGCGAGTGTTGACTCTCGGAAGCAAATATGTGTATGTCTTCATAGTGTAATGTTTGTATCACACCGTGAAATTATTAATCTATCCTCGGAAACTCATCTCATTTTTGCCGTAATTACAAATTTGGTTAATTGTAAGTGTTTATAAAATGGAGCTTGGAGTTGGAGCCAAACTGTGCTAATCTAGTGATACTTGTTTTTTCCTTGCACCTCTAAGTTTGAAAATCAACTATTGATATCCATTATTACATTAAGTGAACTGCTTGATAACAACACACAGCTGTAGGCCACATTTGTATGGATATCCTATTGATTTGATTTACATAAGTGTACTGTTGGTTGACAGAGCACAAACAGTATCGACTATTTGAGTGTCCCGTTGGGAAAGAATAGTGAGCTGTGTAAATCTGTGAAAATGTTTTGACGGTTCTCTGGCCTATATTTTGTGTAGACAGAAAGATGATCAGTGTCCCTTAGACTGAAACGTTGGTTGACCTGTTCACCTTTAGTAGAGCCCATAAGAGCTTTAGTATGTACAAGAATAAGCACATGGGATGTTTGATAGTATGATCAGGGTTGTTTGATGACGAGCCCCCACTTTCAACAGTGTGTGGGAATCTATCTTCAAGGGTTGCATGATAATGTATGCAAACATACAAACATAGTCTTAGCCGTTGGAGGGGGGTTCTACTAAGCTAACACATATGGAATTGTGTTAAGATGGTCATTTAGCTATTTGAGTTTGAATTTTAGGACCCCTTTAGGTATAAAAAAAAATAATAAAAATAATAATTTTTGATAAAATATTGCATTTGGCCTTTACTACTATAGCCCATAGAAGCGCATTGAATAACACATTTATAAATGCCAGAAAGACAGTCAAAAAAAATTACAATAAGAAATAAGGTTTTGAAGTGTCTGTCCTATATCTAGGAGATATAAGTAAGCTCGGGAAATATGTATGTTTTTTGGACACATATTTGACCCCTTTTTTTGCTGGCACAAAACTACAGTGCCTTCAGAAAGTATTTATACCCTTTGACTTACTCAACATTTTGTTGTGTTACAGCCAGAATTCAAAATGGATTAAATATATTTTTTTCTCACCCATCTACACACAATACCCCTTAATGACAAAGTGAAAACGTTTTTAGAAATATTTGCAAATGTATTGAAAATTAAATAAATAAATAGGAATTTACATAAGTATTCATACCCCTGAGTACTTTGTAGAAGCAACTTTGGCATTGATTACAGCTGTGAGTCTTTCTAGTTCAGTCTCTAAGAGCTTTCCACACCTGGATTGTGCAATATTTGCCCATTGTTCTTTTCAAAATTCTTCAAGCGCTGTCAAATCAGTTGTTGATCATTGCTATACAACCATTTTCAGGTCTTGCCATAGATTTTCAAGTAGATTTAAGTCAAAACTGTAACTCGGCCACTCAGGAACATTCACTCTCCTTGGTAAGCAACTCCAGTTTAGATTTGACCTGAAAAATGAATTAATCTCCCAGTGTGGTGGAAGGCAGGAATTTGCCTGTGCTTAGCTCCATTCTGTTTCTTTTTTATTCTGAAAAACTCCCCAGTCCTTAACAATTGCAAGCATGCCCATAACATGATGCAGCCACCACTATGCTTGAAAATATGGAGAGTAATGGGTTGCATTGGATTTGCCTCAAACATAACACGTTGTGTTCAGGACAAAAAGTTAATTGCTTTGCCACATGTTTTGCACTATTACTTTAGTGCCTTATTGCAAACAGGATGCATGTTTTGGAATATTTTTATTCTGTACCGCCTCGATTGTCCCTAATCTCTTCCCATTGCACATATGAGACGGGTTATAAATGCATTAGTCCTCTCATACTGCAGCACATCAGGGGGCCATCGGGCAATTAACGAGCATACCTACTCACTACCGCCTGCCTGCATACGACCGAGTTGGCTACCTCATGCAGTGACTGTGGATAGATTGTTTAAGATAAGATAGACTGAGAAACTGAGCTCATTGTACTTACAGTTGAAGTCGGAAGTTTACATACACCTTAGCCAAATACATTTCAACTCAGTTTTTCACAATTCCTGACATTTAATCCTAGTAAATATTCCCTGTCTTAGTTCAGTTAGGATCACCACTTTATTTTAAGAATGTGAAATGTCAGAATAATAGTAGAGAGAATGATTTATTTCAGCTTTTATTTCTTTCATCACATTCCCAGTGGGTCAGAAGTTTACATACACTCAATTAGTATTTGGTAGCATTGCCTTTAAATTGTTTAACTTGGGTCAAACGTTTCGGGTAGCCTTCCACAAGCTTCCCACAATAAGTTGGGTGAATTTTGGCCCATTCCTCCTGACAGAGCTCGTGTAACTGAGTCAGGTTTGTAGGCCTCCTTGCTCGCACACGCTTTTTCAGTTCTGCCCACACATTTTCTATAGGACTGAGGTCAGTGCTTTGTGATGGCCACTCCAATACCTTGACTTTGTTGTCCTTAAGCCATTTTGCCACAACTTTGGAAGTATGCTTGGGGTCATTGTCCATTTGGAAGACCCATTTGCGACCAAGCTTTAACTTCCTGACTGATGTCTTGAGATGTTGCTTCAATATATCCACATAATATTTTGTGAAGTGCACCAGTCCCTCCTGCAGCAAAGCACCCCCACAGCATGATGTTGCCACCCTCATGGTTCACGGTTGGGATGGTGTTCTTCTATTGCAAGCGACCCCCTTTTTCCTCCAAACATAACGATGGAAATTATGGCCAAACAGTTATATTTTTGCTTCATCAGACCAGAGGACATTTCTCCAAAAAGGACGATCTTTGTCCCCATGTGCAGTTGCAAACCATAGTCTGGCTTTTTTATGGCAGTTTTGGAGCAGTGTCTTCTTCCTTGCTGAGCGGCCTTCCAGGTTATGTCGATATAGGACTCATTTTACTGTGGATATAGATACTTTTGTACCTGTTTCCTCCAGCATCTTCACAAGGTCCTTTGCTGTTGTTCTGGAATTGATTTGCACTTTTCGCCCACCAAAGTACATTCATCTCTAGGAGACAAAACGCATCTCCTTCCTGAGCGGTATGACGGCTGCGTGGTCCCATGGTGTTTATACTTGCGTACTATTGTTTGTACAGATGAACGTGGTACCTTCAGGTGTTTGGAAATTGCTCCCAAGGATGAACCAGACTTGTGGAGGTCTACAATTTTTTTTCTGAGGTCTTGGCTGATTTCTTTTGATTTTCCCATGATGTCAAGCAAACAGGCACTGAGTTTGAAGGTAGGCCTTGAAATACATCAACAGGTACACCTCCAATTGACTCAAATTATGTCAATTAGCCTATCAGAAGCTTCTAAATCCATGACATCATTTTCTGGAATTTTCCAAGCAGTTTAAAGTCACAGTTAACTTAGTGTATGTAAACTTCTGACCCACTGGAATTGTGATACAGTGAATTATAAGTGAAATAATCTGTCTGTAAACAATTGTTGGAAAAATTACTTGTGTCATGCACAAAGTAGATGTCCTAACCGACTTGCCAAAACTATAGTTTGTAAACAAGAGATGTATGGAGTGGTTGAAAAATGAGTTTTAATGACTCCAACCTAAGTGTATGTAAATTTCCGACTTCAACTGTATGTGGCACTTAAATGTACTCCATACAGTGTGTGTCATGGTACACTTAAAGGGGGGCTGAACTTCCTGATTTGGCCTCGTTTTTTGGCTTGGTCAATAACAAATGCAGCGGCCAAAACTGAAGCCAAGGGGGGGGTGGTTTAATGTGGGTGTCTCTTGTGTGTGTAATTGCACGTAGCAAACGTTTGTACATTCACTCTGCCAAAACAGTGCACAGTTACAGTCACTCACCCTTCTAGATAACTTGAAACAGCCTATCCAGGTCTTGTGTCTTGAAGTCGCCTAGGCTAGCTAGTGCTGGCCAACTTCTTTTGCCAAATAGCTTCAGTCACCTGGTGTGCGACTTCGCAATGTTCGTTTGACATTGGATTGCCTATCTCTGGGGCTAGTTAGGGACCGTCAATAAATTACACAATGTAATTGGGACAATATTTTCATGTTGCACATCTTTTAGTTGTCTCATTAAATGCTTTCAGTATTGGTGGTTTGAGGTTTTTAAGTCATTGAAATGTGGAGCTATTGACCTTTTAAAATATTGTCCCATGTACAGTACATTGTGTAATTTACTGATGGTCCCTAACTAGCCCCATAGTGATATGGAATGTCAAACCAAATTGACCATGGGCTTTGCAATCGGGTCGCGTGTTGCTGCACTCCGAATTGATGATTACTTGGGTGCTGCCAGCTGTTGGCATGTGGGTAGGATTGACATAAACCCAACCCAAGGAAAACTGTTACGGTACCCTTCATTCCGTGACATACAATTTTTTCCTATCATCTTGCAAATATCTCTTGACTTTACGACCAAAATTATCCAATTTTCACTTTCTAGTAAATTTTGACACAACAATAAATGTTTAACTCATATTGATGCCACATAGGCCGTTTTCAAAACGAGAAGTTGCTTTTTCGGGGCAGTCGCTCTTTGTGGAAATCGCCTGAACTGACGAAGTCTGAGTGAAAAACAGGAAACAAAGTGAACTCATATTACTCATCACTCAAGATGTAATCCACTGGTGGTTTGAGTCAGTGTTGCGGAAACATCAATTAAAAGCAAGAGATTATCAGTCAATTTGTTATCAGCCTGAGGACTGAGCAGTCCAGGATCACACACTCTCACACATATGCACACACACAGACACACACACACACACACACACACACACACACACACACACACACACACACACACACACACACACACACACACACACACACACACACACACACACACACACACACACACACACACACACACACACACACACAGAGAGCGAGAGAGAGAGAGAGAGAGAGAGAGAGAGAGAGAGACTGAACAGGTTTGCCTGGGGGACCTTGGGGGAGAGATAGGCCTGAACTTGTCTTCCACTTGGGTGCAAATCAAATCCTGGTGCATTTTCATAAGCTGTCAGCCTCAGACAGATATTTCTGCAGGGCCGGGCAGGAAATTAGGATATTAAATTACAATTTTTCACAGGGCCCTTGTCATTCTCCCTTGCTTTCCTACAGATGTTCTATCAAAGTAAGTCATTGTAGCCATTTCTCTTTCCCAGGCTAAATATCTTCTTTCCAAAAAATGTTGTTTTTCCTCCTGTCTCAGAGCTAAGCTCCTTTTGCTTTTGGGTCTTTTTCTGTTTGACTTCTCCTCTCTTCTGCTGATCTTGACATCATTTGTGCCTGCTTTGGGTTCAAGCGCAAAATCTATTTCAGAGCGGTCAGTGAGGGTCACTGGCCAGTCTGGGGCAAAGAGAGTGAATTAGCGATTATCATACAGGTGACATGGCTCCCATTTTGGGATATCTGCAACCTAGATATTGCATCTGTATTCCAGCCAGACAACCTGATAGAAGGCTGGAAATGTGAGAGTTACAGACTAAGACAGACAGTATATTCACAGTGAAGAAACCTATATTGAGCACATGGATGTGTGTTATATCACAATATTCCATCCAAATAGTAAATGGGAATGTACAGCTCTGACTCTGACTAGATTTGTTGAGGAGAGGAGGGGTTTGACCTGGTAGTCTGAGGTCATTCTGGTAGCAGTGACTGACATAGATGCAGTTGTCCCAGGAGCTACAGTATATAGTGAGGAAATGTGTGAATGGTTTTTGGCCACAATTGACATTGGTCTTCTAACTGAGTAACTACCAGTGTAACATACTATGTATAGGGCCCTGTGTTATGCACAATCATGTGCATTTTATAGATTTTATCCTGTATATTAAGATTTATCCAGAGATAAGAATTACGCCCAAAATGAAAGCAATTGTATGAGGATAGTGCTGGACCATCTGACGTAAAGAGAAAAGGGGACAGTTTGATTAAAAAGCTTTAACTGCAGTTGCAACATCCATCCAAAATATAAGCTTGTTTTCCTCCAATGTTTCTAAACAAAGTACATGTAAACAAACCCAATATAGCCTCAAAATATGGTTAAAGCTATAATTTTGATATCATGTATGGTCAATCCTTACATAAATAGCTCTGTTTATGGATTCTACAGCCCCATCCCTCAGGGTTTTACTAAAACAGGGGTGGGGAAGCAACTTTGTTATTGTTTCAACTGCAGATCATCCCTTTAAATATAAGAGTGATTCCTCACGAAACCAGGACAAAAAATTACCATGATTTGGGGGATTTTATCTGATCAGACACAGTGCATTCAGAAAGTATTCAGACCCATTCACTTTTTCCACATTTTGTTACGTTACAGCCTTATAGTAAAATTTATTAAATACATTTTTTCCCTCATCAATCTACACACAATAGCCCATAATGACAAAGCAAAAACTGGTTTTTAGAAATTTTTGCAAAATTATGAAAAAACGGAAATATCTTATTTACATACTGTAAGTATTCCTACCCTTTGCTATGAGACTCGAAATTGAGCTAAGGTGCATCCTGTTTCCATTGATCATCCTTGAGATGTTTCTACAACTTGATTGGAGTCCACCTGTGTAAGTTCAATTGATTGGACATGATTTGGAAAGGCACACACCTGTCTATATAAGGTCCCACAGTTGACAGTGCATGTTAGTGCAAAAACCATAGCCATGAGGTCGAAGGAATTGTCCGTAGAGCTCCGAGACAGGATTGTGTCAAGGCACAGATCTGGGTAAGGGTACCAAAAAATTCCTGCAGCATTGAAGGTCCGCAAGAACACAGTGGCCTCCATCATTCTTAAATGGAAGAAGTTTGGAACCACAAAGACTCAATCGGGGGAGAAGGGCCTTGGTCAAGGAGGTGATCAAGAACCCAATGGTCACTCTGACAGAGCTCCAGAGTTCCTCTGTGGAGATGGGAGAACCTTCCAGAAAGACAACCATCTCTACAGCACTCCACCAATCAGGCCTTTATGGTAGAGTGGCCAGATGGAAGCCACAACTCAGTAAAAGGCACATGACAGCCCGCTTGGAGTTTGCTAAAAGGCACCTAAAGGACTCTCAGACCATGAGAAACAAGATTCTCTGGTCTGATGAAACCAAGATTGAACTCTTTGGCCTGAATGCCAAGTGTCACATCTGGAGGAAACCAGGCACAGCTCATCTCCTGGCCAATACCATCACAACGGTGAAGCATGGTGGTGGCAGCATCATGCTGTGGGGATGTTTTTCAGCGGCAGGGACTGGGAGACTAGTCAGGATCGAGGGAAAGATGAATGGAGCAAAGCACAGAGAGATCCTTGATGAAAACCTGCTCCAGAGACCTCAGGAATTCACACTGGGGCGAAGGTTCACCTTCCAACAGGACAATGACCCTAAGCACACAGCCAAGACAACGCAGGAGTGGCTTTGGGACAAGTCTCTGAATGTCCTTGAGTGGCCCAGCCAGAGCCCGGACTTGAACCCGATCGAACATCTCTGGAGAGACTTGAAAATAGCTGTGCAGCAACGCTCCCAATCCAACCTGACAGAGCTGCAGAGAAGAATGGGAGAAACTCCCCAAATACAGGTGTGCCAAGCTTGTAGCGTCATACCCAAGAAGACCTGAGGCTGTAATCGCTGCCAAAGGTGCTTCAACAAAGTACTGAGTAAAGGGTCTGAATACCTATGTAAATGTGATATTTAAGTTTTTTGTTTTTGTTGACATTTGCATAAAAAATAATAAACCTGTTTTTGCTTTGTCATTATAGGGTATTGTGTGTAGATTGATGAGGGAAGAAAAAAACGATTTCATCAATTTTAGAATAAGGCTGTAACGTAACAAAATGTGGAAAAAGTGAGGGGGTCTGAACACTTTCCAAATGCACTGTACACATGAAAACATGAAATGACCCCAGGAATCAATAGAACATTGGTTATAGTTTTACAAAAACAATATAACATTCAAAATGGGTGAATTTTTCCTGTAAAGGAGGTCTGGGTAAGGCCAAAATGTCACAAACATGGCCATTTTAATTAGGTATTTCTCAATTATGCTTTTAGAAACAAATGTCAAATATATTTAAGCAATCCTTCCTCTAAAGGACCATTCTATGGATTAGATTTTTATATCAAATCTAAAGAATCACCATTTTTTTGTCCTGGTTTCATGAGGAATCACACTAATGGTTAAAATCTGGGCATGTCACATGATTGCCAATTCACAGGCCCCTAATTATGTAACATGATAGTGAGTACACACATTCTTAAGCCACTAGACTACCTCTGTTGTGCTTAGTCTTTTTTTGGACATTTTGTGAAGTTATTATGGCGAGCTACCACAGGCTGAAATGCCATATTTGCATCTGCTTATACATTATTCGATTTTTTGGTATTTTGGTCCTGGGATGTCGGGGGCGCTGTGAGAGTTATTTAAGTATTTTTTTTAAAGAGGTAGGGTTTCAGATGTTTACACACGCCAACACATTTTTCTCTGCTTCAGAAGTATCTGCATTTAGTACATTTTGTGTGGTTATCTTTAGACATATTCCCCAGACTTGTTGATATGTTGTCAAATTTTTGTTATAGATAACATTAACTTCGGAAATATGAGTAAATATTTAGTATTTTACGGATAGAAAGATGAAAACAGTATATATCCACAATCTGCTCTGTACAAGTCCAGACCTGGAGTGTCTTAACAAAATTAAGTCAAAATATTAAGGCTGACTTCATCCAGTGTCCAGAAAATTGTATTTGCGGTATATGCAAATATGCACATATTTAATGAGCTTTCACATAATTTGCATATTTTAATACAATATTTCAGAAAAGTTATAATACAAAAAAGTATTATATTGGTGTCTATATTCAACTGGTAAAAGTTCCTTTTGATATGAATAAGGGGGGAAAATTTCCCTATCAGGGTGTGGTGCCTTGCCTTAATCCAAAGAGGAAGCATCATTCAAAGTATATTTCCATGTATGCTTTAAAGCTATACATTCGATAACATGTTCAACGGCATCAACAGTAGCTGTTTTCTTGATATGCAAAACTTCATGAGTTTGAAGTTTATAGGATGTTTACTTCCGAGAGACACTACACTCACATATGGCGAAATGTCAATAAAACAATTCACACAAATATTAATATGTGAATTAAAATGCCCATCACCTTCTTATGTGCCTCAGAAACTCTGACATACTGTATGTTGGGTCACTTTAAGTCTATCCACTTTAATACAGTCTGTTTGTAGGGTGCAAACTGGGATAATGGATCACTCCCTTTTTATTTTTAGATTTGAATGACATTTCGGGTAATTTCTCCAATTGTCATGATCTCATTTGTATTTCTTTTTATACTTGACTGCAGAGATGTCAGCGCAGGATATAGACTAGCATAACTTTTCAAAGAAGGGAGGCCATGACGTTACACAGCACTTTTATCCAAGCTGATGGAACATCTGTCCCTGTGCCTTTTCTTCCACACAACTCATCTCATCTATCATCCCACTATCTCTACTTAAACTTGACTTTAACATGAAAGGGAAATGGAATCTCATTATTTCAGAACCTCCGCTCGCTTTGGTCATGAATGATCATTATCCAAAAAGGCCTTTTGGAAAGCAAGTGATTATGCTTTGAGAATTGAAAATAAGAAAAGAGAAAAGGCTAACTTGTAAAACCTAAAAGATAAACACGTTTCTATGGAACTGTCACAACAGAGTTCGCTATGTGGAGGAGGACGTTTATGTAATGTGTTTGAAAAAAGGTAAAAGTTGGAAATAAGAAACATGAACTGAACTAAAGAGGTAAACTATTGTTGACACTTGTGGAACTTTTCAATGGTAGACACTTTCTGTGGTATACTCAATATAAATGGTTTATAAGAACATTTTCAGAGGAATATTATCCAAGAGAACGAACATATAATCCCCTAAACGATTTTCTCTAATTATCTGGCCTTTTCAAAATTATTCAAGATCAATTCAATGTTCCTGCTGAAGATTAGAGAGCTCAACAATAAAAGAGAAAAAGTTTGATTTTCCCACATTATAAATAATTTGTGATTTATGAGTTAAGGCTGAGTGATATTATTGAATGTACTTTGCAAATAGCAGCGGATCTTCAACACAGAGAACATGCATTTTTACATTGGGGAACTGACAACGTTAACAGTCGTTAGTGTTTAGATTTCTCTGCACTGTAGGTTTTTATTTAAAGGGTCCATCCTGTTTGAGTGGTTCTACTTTCTTGGTCCTTCACTTTATTAGAGCCATATTGTCAAGAATGCTGTAGGTGGGTGTAGTGGTGGAATCAAGCGCAGGACACCGAAGTATAGTCCAAAAGACTTTAGTTCAAATTCCAACAAGGAAAATACGAACAAAACTTGCCCGAAGGCGAAACTACGCATGAAGGCGACACAAACAAAAAGGCGCACTAAACATGTGCGTAAACGCTCCAACACAGTGGAGTGAAACTCAACCGAGCGAAAATACAAGCACAACACACGACAGAAAATAATCACACACAAACACAGACACACCCAACGAGACTTAAATAGAACACTAATGAGGGCTAACTAGACACAGGTGTACAACATCAAGACCAAACCAAACGAACATGAAACATAGATCGGTGGCAGCTAGTACTCCGGGGACGACGACCGCCGATGCCTGCCCGAACCAGGAGGAGGAGCAGCCTCGGCCGAAACCGTGACAGTACCCCCCCCCCTTGACGCGCGGCTCCAGCCGTGCGCCGACCCCGGCCTCGGGGACGACCAGGAGGACGCGGAGCAGGGCGCGCGGGATGGTCCTGGTGGAACTCCGACAGGAGAGATGGGTCTAGGATGTCCCTCCGCGGCACCCAGCACCGCTCCTCCGGGCCGTACCCCTCCAACTCCACGAGATACTGGAGACCCCCCATCCGGCATCTGGAGTCCAAGATGGACCGAACGGTGTACGCCGGAGCCCCCTCGATGTCCAATGGGGGCGGAGGAGTCTCTCCTATCTTATTGTCCTGGAGTGGACCAGCTACCACCGGCCTGAGAAGAGACACATGGAACGAGGGGTTAATATTCTTATATTCAACAGGTAGATGTAACCTATAACACACCTCGTTCAATCTTCTCAGGACTTTAAAGGGCCCCACAAACCGCCGACCCAGCTTCCGGCAGGGCAGGCGGAGGGGCAGGTTTCTGGTAGAGAGCCAGACTCGATCTCCGGGTGCGTACACCGGCCCCTCACTGCGGTGGAGATCGGCGCTCGCCTTGTGACGAAGGACGGCCCGCTGCAGGTGGACGTGGGCAGCGTTCCACGTCTCTTCCGAGCGCCTCATCCAATCATCCACCGCAGGGGCCTCGATCTGGCTCTGCTGCCATGGTGCCAGAACCGGCTGGTAACCCAATACACATTGGAAAGGGGTTAGGTTAGTAGAGGAGTGGCGGAGAGAGTTCTGGGCCATCTCGGCCCAGGGAATGTAACGCGCCCACTCCTCAGGCCGGTCCTGGCAATACGACCTCAGAAACCTACCCACATCCTGGTTAACACGTTCTACCTGCCCGTTACTCTCCGGGTGGTACCCCGAGGTAAGGCTAACCGAGACCCCCAGACGCTCCATAAACGCTCTCCACACACGGGAGGTAAACTGAGGGACCCCGTAATGCCGGAAGACGTGGGTAAATAGGGCCTCAGCGGTCTGTAGGGCAGTAGGGAGACCCGACATAGGGAGAAGACGACAGGCCTTAGAGAACCGGTCCACAACGACCAGGATGGTGGTATTCCCCTGAGAGAGGGGAAGGTCTGTTACAAAATCCACCGAGAGGTGGGACCATGGTCGTTGTGGAACGGGTAGGGGCTGTAACTTACCCCTGGGCAGATGTCGGGGCGCCTTACACTGGGCGCACACCGAGCAGGAGGAGACGTAAACCCTCACATCCCTAGCCAAAGTAGGCCACCAGTATTTAGTGCTAAGGCAATGCACTGTCCGGCCAATACCCGGATGTCCAGAGGAGGGTGACGTGTGAGCCCAGTAGATGAGTCGATCCCGAATCTCGAGCGGAACGTACCTCCGACCCTCAGGACATTGTGGAGGGCTGGGGTCTGTACGCAACGCTCGCTCGATCTCGGCATCGACCTCCCACACCACCGGTGCCACAAGGCAAGACTCCGGTAGTATGGGAGTAGGCTCAACGGACCTCTCCTCCGTGTCATACCGCCGGGACAGTGCATCTGCCTTACCATTCCGGGACCCAGGGATGTACGTGATTTTAAATACGAACCTGGTGAGAAACATACTCCATCGAGCCTGGCGAGGGTTCAGTCTCCTCGCTGCCCGGATGTACTCCAGGTTCCGATGGTCAGTCAAAATGAGGAAAGGGTGTTGAGCCCCCTCAAGCCAATGCCTCCACACCTTAAGGGCTTGAACTACAGCTAACAGCTCCCTGTCCCCAACGTCATAGTTACGCTCCGCCGGGCTGAGCTTTTGGAGTAAAAAGCACAGGGGCGGAGTTTAGGTGGCGAGCCGGACCGTTGAGAGAGAACGGCCCCTATACCAGCCTCAGACGCGTCCACCTCAACCTGAAATGGAATTGTGGAATCCGGATGCGCCAGCACCGGAGCCGACGTAAACAGGTCCTTCAGTCTCCCAAAGGCCCTGTCCGCATCAGCTGACCACTGCAGGCGCACCGGACCCCCCTTCAGAAGGGACGTGATGGGAGCTGCCACCTGTCCAAAACCCCGGATAAACCTCCGGTAGTAATTCGCAAAGCCCAAGAACTGCTGCACCTCTTTTACAGTGGTTGGAGTTTGCCAATTACGCACAGCGGACACACGATCCACCTCCATTCTCACCCCTGACGCGGACAACCGATAACCCAAAAAGGAGACCGACTCCTGGAAAAACAGACATTTCTCTGCCTTGACATATAGGTCGTGCTCCAACAGCCTCCTCAATACACGTCGCACCAGGGTTATATGCTCGGCTCGGGTAGACGAGTACACCAGAATATCATCAATGTACACGACCACCCCTTGTCCCTGCATATCCCGGAAAATGTCATCTACGAAGGATTGGAAGACTGATGGAGCATTCATCAACCCATATGGCATGACAAGATACTCGAAATGACATGAAACATAGATCGGTGGCAGCTAGTACTCCGGGGACGACGACCGCCGATGCCTGCCCGAACCAGGAGGAGGAGCAGCCTCGGCCGAAACCGTGACACATATTAACTATGCTAACTATATACCTTATAGATCCAAACCATGAGTTCTATATTGCATACACAACAATGAGTTTCATGACAAGATAGGTACGAAAAAGACAAAGAAGAGTTTTGGGTCCCATAAAATATTTAATCAACTGGGAGAAAACATAAAAGACTGTCACAGTGATTTTTGGGATCATGCCACTCCTGCCAGTGGCTGACATGCCAGCACAGGGAACAGTCACACACATAATGGTCAAAGGATGACACATAAATTGATATACCGCAATACCTAGTACCTGCCAACTCACACTTATTCTACGAGTTGATGAAAGTAGCTTTTCTGTCAATTTACTCTTCATGACAAGTCTGTCAATTTGATTTTACCAGATGCGCTACTACAAACTAAAATGTAAAGCTATAAAGATGACATTGCAGTGTTTTTTGTCACCTCTCTTATTGAATAGTTAATACTGTACCTGGTCACTCCAACAAACTTTGCGTATCAAATACCTACAGATATTACATCTAGTACACAATGCCCTACTACATTTCAAAACAATTAAGCAAAGGCAAGAAAGAATCCACACACAACACAACACAAGACAATCCCTACAGGCACCCCCTGGCACCACACACTCTTCATACCCGCACAAACACACCTGCTCAGCCATGTAAGACGTGTGCTAGTGCTGCAGTTTAATTTGGGTTCCCCCACACTGAGCACGACAGAGCGGCGATGCACCCAGGTGACAATTCCCAGATTCCCAGCTCAGGAAAAGTTAGCCTGCTCTGGGTCCTTTAGGGGTATTTATATGAGCTCAGCACATCTTTAAACCACAGGCCAGAATTTACAAATCGATTTAAAATGAGTGCCTCAGCTTTAATTTTCTAATGCAGTGACCCATTCCTGTGCAGTGTAATAGTTGGTCCCAGTGTGACAATTAAAATAAATCTAATCTAAACAGAATTTGCCATATGTATGCATGCCTCATCAGTAACTGAAGTGACGTAAATTATTTATCCAAGGCAACTTAAATAGCTTGCCCCACCACCGTCACCACCACCATCCAGTGTTCCAAGATTGCTCTACTTTTAAAATGCTCCCATCTTTGATCAAATAAATGAAAGGATGAACAGATACAAACAAAGGACACTATTGATAGTCAATCAAAAGCCTTTGTGGATTCTTGAGTTTTTTAAGATCTTTGTGAAGCATGAGTTCGGTTACCACTTCTCACACAGTGGTACTTTATAGTTATACGGAAGAGGCAGAGAGATATGAGTCAAGTTAACATGTTTACTGAGAAGATAATACCTACAACTACCATTACAGAATTAACCCTTTACAGGACAGGTGGAACATCAGCAGCACTATAAACTCACCCTGACCACAGGGGTTCCAGGATTATTTCCAGCAACGTCGCAAACTGTTTTAGAGACTGACGGACAGGTTCTGGTAGTGCTCCAGTTCTCCCTGTCAGAACAAGCAACAGAGGACTCAACTCTTATAGAAATGGCACTATGGTTATTGTGAGTAACCTAATTTATGTTATTTTAACTCCGCCTTCTAGTGAGTTTTTACAAACTGTCATCTCCTACCATACCTGATAGATTGGAGACTGTCAGAAAACGTGGTTGTAACGTTAATAATTTGGTTGTTATTCCATTGGTTACCTCTTGGCAGATGGCCCAAGGGCAGAGTGAATATCATTGAAAATGGCACTTTTGAATGAGAGCAATCACTGGTAAAACCTTTCTTGTGAATCACCTCATTACTGAGCGCAAAGTTGATTGCACGTTTCTCACTGAAACATGGCTGTCTTCAGACTGTAGTGTTGCTCTTATTGAAGCCTCGCACCCCGGACTACAGCTTTTCATACTCTATCAGAAAAGGGGAAAAGGGTGGGGGGACAGCCTCTATTTGTACTATTTCTTTCAGCTGTAAGGACATTTCATTTGGCGACTTTGGGTCTTTTGTACATCATGTTATACTGTTTAAATGTCAGATACCAGTGCTGGCCATAACCCTGTATAGGCCACTAAAGCACTGCCCCACTTTCTTTTACCGATTTCTCTGAACTATTGTCTATTGTCCTTGAGAACTATGATAAAATCATTGTGTTAGTTGATTTTAATATTCATGTTGACAAAGATACTGACTCCAAGGCCATTGAATTTCTGAATCTTTTGAGCTCTATGGACTTTATCTGGGACCACCCATAACCACGGCCATACTCTGGACCTGATTATCACCAAGGGGCTTTCTACTGACATCCTTTATTGTTGATGTTGCTTTATCTGATCACCACTGTGTATTTTTTATTACCTTGTTAACCATAGCACAGGGTAATACTGAATGCATTGTTAAGAAACGTTATATTACCTCTGAAGTTGCTACAGATGTTATTGAGTGTATGAACAATACTCCATCGCCTTTAGTTGATAACTTTAATAGCAAATTAAAGGCAACCATTGATGCCATAGCTCCAGTAAAGTTGAAAAAGTCCACATCCAAATGGAGAGCCCCTTGGATGAGTGAGGAAATTAAAGAGAAATTGCAGAAAGAGTGGAAGTGGAGAAAGTCAAAGTTGCAGGCCCATTATGATATTCTGAGCGAACAACTTGGCATATATAACAAGGCAATTAGAAATGCCAGATGGCTCATTTTTGTAACTTGATCACTAATAATCAGAATAATTTGGGAGTGCTCTTCTCGACCATTGATGGCCTGATAAATCCTACCCCCACAAACTTGTGTGAACTTTCCTCCACATCTAATTGTGATGATTTTGCGGCATATTTCAGAGATAAGATAACAAACATTAGGCTGGGTATCAGTCAAGCAAGACCTGATGAGAAGTTTGATGATACATGCCCTAGCCTACCACGCAAAGGCACGATGATTTTCTTCTTCCCTGGTTGACACAGCCTTCTACCTGCCTTCTCAATCCTATCGCTACCACCTTCTTCAAAACAGTTTTTAATTGCATATCTGAAGAAGTGCAAGCTATTGTTAATCACTCCCTGTTCACAGGCACTTTCCTCACTGCACTACAAACTGCTATGGTGAAACTCCTTCTGAAGAAAAGTACTCCAAATTCTTCAGCTCTTAGCAATTTTCAGCCTATCTCCAACCTTCCATTCTTAAGCAAAATTCTGGAGAAATTGGTTTTCAAACAGCTAAATTATTTTTTAAGTGCCAACTGTATTTCTGAAAAATTCCAATCTGGTTTTCAGGCCCACCACAGCACAGAGACAGCCTTAGTTAAAGTGGTAAATGATCTTAGAGCCAACACAGATGCCAAACAGCTCTCTGTCCTTATACTCTTGGATTTAAGTACTGCATTCGACACTGTTGACCATGCTGCCCTTCTGGACAGACTTGAGAGGTGGGTTGGCCTCTCCGGTCCAGTTCTAAATTGGTTTAGGACCTATTTAACCAGTCAAGAGTTTTTTGTCACCCTTGGTGAACATAACTCGTTCCAACAGGTTCGATTTTGGGCCCGGTACTGTTCAGTTTATATATGTTACCCCTTGGCAGCGTTATCAGAAAGCACAGCATTGATTTTCACTGCTACGCAGACAAAACACAACTATACATTTCTGTGTCACCAGAGGATTTTAGCTCCACGGATAAATTATTAGACTGTATTAGTGATTTAAATACTTGATTGGCTCACAACTCCAGCTAAATCAAGACAAGACCGAGGTACTTATTGTTGGAGCCAAAGCACAGAGAGAGGATCTGGCCGCACATTTTAATTCACAGGCAATAATGATGAAACACCAGGTAAAAAACCTAGGTGTTTTTTTAGAATCTGAACTCAATTTTGAATCACACATTAGGAATGTGACCAAAATAGCTTTTTACCACCTGAGGAACATTGCCAAGGTGCGGCCGTTTCTCTCTCAGGCCGATACAGAGAGACCCATCCATGCTTTTATTACAAGCAGGCTTGACTACTGTAATGCTCTCCTGTCTGGTCTACCCAGGAAAACTATTGGTCAACTGCAAAACATACAGAATGCTGAAGCACGGATACTGACCAAGACCAGACGGCGAGAACACATTACACCGGTTTTAAGGTCTCTGCACTGGCTGCCTGTGATTTTTAGAATACATTTTAAGATTATTCTATTGATTTTAAAATCAATCCATGATTGTGCACCCCAATATATGTCAGGTCCTCTGGCACTGGCCTTTTAACTATCCCAAAGCCTAAGACCAAGGGGGATGGAGAGGCAGCCTTTATTTACTATGCCCCCAGCCTCTGGAATAGCCTGCCAGAGAACCTGAGGGGGGACGAAACTGTGGACATTTTTAAAAGAGATCTTAAAACACACCTTTTTAGCTTTGCTTTTCCTTAGGGTGCTTTTTAGTCGTTCAGTTTTTATTGTTATTCTGTTGTTTTTTCATCCTCTTGTATGGTCAATATTTTTTATTTTCATTGTTTTTATTTTATTTATTTAATTTTTTTCCTGTGAAGCACATTGTGTTGCATGCTCCATGTCTGAAATGTGCTGTATAAATAAAGCTTGATTTGATTTTTATAAACTAAGTCATACAAATACATGTAACATAAAGCACTGGCCTTGGCAAAGTCTTCAAATAGTATACACAAAATGTATATTTGAAGCCTCATGGCTTCAGGCCATAAAGCTTACAGTGGCAAGGGTGTAGGCTAAAAGCACTGTCCAACCGGTGTCATTTTACCTTCCTCCTGCTCCGTCCATCATCATCCTCATTTGGCCACTTCACCTTCATCAGCTTACTTTTAATCCTTTTAATCCTGTCTCATTGGAGACTTCAGACTATCAATGGGAATTATTCAAATCCCTGAGGTATGAAATGACTATGGAGAAGCAATGGAAGACATTCATTAACCCCAGATAGTGGGGAGCCCATGGTAAATCTAGATGGATTCAGTCCCACGTGCAAATCTGATTAGTTACAGTGCTCAATTTAATCCTTGTTGAAGGTAGAACTTTAATTTTGTCTGGTGCATACTTAAATATATCCAGCAATATTTTCAGTGTGTTTTCAATATAAGGATTTGGGATAACGAGCCGTTCTAAAACAGTTGTTCTGGTAAGCGTTGTCATGTGAAAAATTAGTACATGTAAAATAAACATACTATAATTATTTTCCAAATAATGGAAATGTGAGGTAGAAATTGATCATTGTCATTTATTTTTTTTGCCTCTCCAGAAAAGTTACTGTTGTAATAATGGAGGAATATTAAGTTAACAACCAATAGTTGGCAGTTGGTTTCAAATGAATGAATCCAATATCGTCGAAGACTTATAAAAGGATACATATGTATAGATCCAGGCTAGAATGTAATGACTAGAACTCTCTCTGTGGATGTTATTGTACTATGGATCTCTCCATTGTAGTTTGTCCAACACTTCCTTCCTCAGACAAACATCTTGTTCCCATATAAACTGTTGGTGGATGTAAAATAAATAATGGATGTCAATTGACGAATAAATCACAGTTGTTATAGATTAACCATTAGCCTGAGTATCGCCACTGGTGGGACCTGTTTTTCACAAAGCAAAATTGGACCAACAGCTGCTGCACGTGATTCTATAATTTGTGCAGTAATATGTTCCATTAATGCCAAAGCACTCACAGGCACTAGGGAGACAGTTGATGCAAGCCTCCCTGGATCTGCTCTGCTTCTTCTCTGCCTTATTTCTCGGTAACATGGCACAGATTGGTGATACTGCCATTCTTTTACATGCATGCATATGTCAGTTATTTCAGTGGCAGGATGTCGAACGGTGCAAATCTGCCAGGGGATGATGTTTCGCCAAGAGCCAGCGCTCTGAGCCAGTGTCTAATAAATCAAACCATAAGTTGCCACGCTTCATGATATAGCAACACTTACCAGCCTTGTATGAGCTAATCACCACACCTTTAAATTAAATGTGCAAGAAAGAATTGTACAGTTTAAAAGTAGACTTTCTTTCTTTCTTTCTTTCTTTCTTTCTTTCTTTCTTTCTTTCTTTCTTTCTTTCTTTCTTTCTTTCTTTCTTTCTTTCTTTCTTTCTTTCTTTCTTTCTTTCTTTCTTTCTTTCTTTCTTTCTTTCTTTCTTTCTTTCTTTCTTTCTGCCTAGTATACATAGGATTTCTGTTATTGTCATATAAAAAAACATCTTTGTCCTTCATGGTCCTATGGCCTGGTGTACATGATGGGGGGGGTTCCTCCACATCTCACCCAGATCTCTGACTACCTGCTGTGTTATTAGGGAAATACAGTACATTAGGGACAGCCCAGCTCCCTGAATGTTGTCATCGAGAACATCTAGTTATCACGTCTCGCGCTCAACCACCTGCTGAGTTCACAGAGATATCTGCATCCCCCATGAGCCGCCTGGGTCTCTGTGTGGCTCTGCTGGAGACCTTGGATATGGTAAACACCCCCAGCCTTCCCAGTCTTAGGCATGAAATATCTCCTCAAGACCCATCTAACTAGTACACACATACACACATAAAAGTGCATACAGTGGTTTTTCGGCAATGTACAAATGAACACACTCGAACTGGCCCTCTTTGGTTCTGTACCAACCAAGCATATACAAAAGTGCTTTTTTTTTGGCAATGTAGACATTAACAAACTTGAAGGGTATTGCGTTGTAGCCTATATTCTCTCGTGTATTCTGTAGTGCTGTTTGTCCCCTGAATAAGGATGTTTCCAGTGGCATCAGGCTCTAAGTGAGTGGATTACAGCAGTATATGTTTGTATAATGCCTGCGATAATGGGATAAAGCAGCTTCTGTGGGAGAAATCTGTATGGAGAATGGATTATTCTAAAGCTCTGCCTATGGAATGATGAACCCAGGAGTTATCACAAACAAACAGAATCTCAAGTGGGCGCTATGCCTTGAAAAGTGTGACGATGGCACTCTTTATGTCCATATTGTATCCACTTGGGGAAAACCTGGGTACGGGGAAGGTACACTGTGTAGTCAATAATTACCTCTGGAGCGTCGTAAGGATGAGCTATGTTCCATTTAAAAAGGGGACATTTGCATTTGCTTTACATTAGAGAGTGTGTGCATTTTCAAATATTTATTTATTGTGCTCTAACTCTAGACAGTACGAACCCACTGAAGTAGTTTGTATGTTTCTCTTGATAGAGTCATTAAAGAGGAGAAATGAGCATTTCCATGCAAAGTAACGTCAATTTATACACATTTCATAGAAACATAACCTCTGATCCGGACATACTCCCAATGATCCCTATCTCTGTCCACAATGCCATGTTCATTAGCCGTTTCACGGAACTCTGATTTGGCTAATTTCAAACACATCAAATTTTATCCTAATAACGGCTGTAGCAGACTAAATGAAATGGAGCCGTATTGATAGCGAAGCTTCTGATACTTAACATTGATTCATGTCTGTGAAAATAGGCCTTTGGTTTACAAGATACAGATCTATAGCTCCTCTATGTCCATCTCATAGACCAATTACTTTTCTCCATGTTTAATTATGCAGAATATGTTTAACATACAGGCTACTGAGAGTATAATAGCTATTACCATAAAAAACTGAAAACCCCAGAAAAACATCTCACCATGATTTCATAAGAATATCAACCCTGTTTTTACCATCGCAATATCTCATTTCCAGAGTAACAGTCTATCTCATGACTTTCATCTTGCTGACTGTAATGACTTTTTGCAAGCATCGTTGTTTGCCCTTTAACAATGCACCCTGTTGCGATTTATAGAGGAAAACCCAATGACATACCAGAGTCCTACCGTTCATTAGGCCAAACAGGCTTATCTGCTTAAAGTGTTTCAGAGCAGCAGCCATTTGCTCCAAGGATGAGTCACCTCCATATTGTCTCATTATTCAGTAGGAACCATTACGTCATCCTTCAACTGGCCCGGCGGAGATTAGTGAATTACTCTCGCAAACCTCTATTTACATTCTATGAAATATTATTCTCCGGGCACAAGGGATCTAGACAATCAGTTAGCTCTTGATGATCTCCGAGAGAGAGAGAGAGAGAGAGAGAGAGAGAGAGAGAGAGAGAGAGAGAGAGAGAGAGAGAGAGAGAGAGAGAGAGAGAGAGAGAGAGAGAGAGAGAGAGAGAGAGAGAGAGGAGTCCCAGTCACTGATCAGGATGATAGAGGAGGGAGGAAGAATGGGGTGATAACAAACCTGCTGACATCAGCGAGGCTTAAAGCTTCTCAATCTGACAAGCACATTATTGGCAAATGGTCAGTTGAAAACAAACCCAACAGAAAAGTTCAAAGCTGTCAGTAGACAGAGGAAGTGGAAGTGACCTCGTTTTTAACTTTTTATAGATAGGCCTTACCTTCATATTGAAAAACCAAATAGCTTTAAGCACACATCAAACATGTGGTCCTTGACTCTGCCCACATATGAGAAGAATAGACATAGTGGAAAAATACTTTGACTGGTAATCGCATCTGCAATGTAGGTAGCCTAGGCCACCACACCACAGTATATTCAGGTGTGATCCCATGATTCTGCCATTCATTTACTTGGGAAGCATAGGGGAGGATGGAGCGGGGACTGTGAACTCAATCACAGCGTGGGAGATGTCACAGTGTGGAACTCTCCCCGTGAATCACACACTGAAAGGCTATCACCCAAACCTTCAAGGTCCACAGCCAACTCATCATTCATCTTGGACCAGGCCAGGAACTGATCAGCCATGCACACAACAGTGCTGGCCACTGGGGAGAACCACCAACTTTGGCCCCATACTATACCCTCTGTGAAACCAAACCATAATACATGTAGCCTATAACATATTCCAAGGCCTGAGAATTAATTTACCTCTCAAGATAGTCAATTACACCAACATGATTGTGTGAAATTGAAGCCGTCAATGGTTGATGCATGAATCCATTTATCCATTTGATATTCTTATACTAAGAATGTGGAAATGTTTATACAGTTGAAGTCGGAAGTTTACATACACTTATGTTGGAGTCATTAAAACTCGTTTTTCAACCACTCCACAAATTTCTTGTTAACAAACTATAGTTTTGGCAAGTCGGTTAGGACATCTACTTTGTGCATGACACAAGTAATTTTTCCAACAATTGTTTACAGACAGATTATTTCACTTATAATTCACTGTCTCACAATTCTAGTGGGTCAGAAGTTTACATACACTAAGTTGACTGTGCCTTTAAACAGCTTGGAAAATTCCAGAAAATAATGTAATGGCTTTAGAAGCTTCTGATAGGCTAATTGACATAATTTGAGTCAATTGGAGGTGTACCTGTGGATGTATTTCAAGGCCTACCTTCAATCTCAGTGCCTCTTTGCTTGACATCATGGGAAAATCAAAAGAAATCAGCCAAGACCTCCGAAAAAAATTGTAGACCTCCACAAGTCTGGTTCATCATTGGGAGCAATTTCCAAATGCCTGAAGGTACCACGTTCATCTGTACAAACAATAGTACGCAAGTATAAACACCATGGGACCACGCAGCCGTCATACCACTCAGGAAGGAGACGTGTTCTGTCTCCTAGAGATGAACGTACTTTGGTGCGAAAAGTGCAAATCAATCCCAGAACAACAGCAAAGGACCTTGTGAAGATGCTGGAGGAAACAGGTACAAAAGTATCTATATCCACAGTAAAATTAGTCCTATATCGACATAACCTGAAAGGCCGCTCAGCAAGGAAGAAGACACTGCTCCAAAACCGCCATAAAAAAGCCAAACTACGGTTTGCAACTGCACATGGGGACAAAGATCGTACTATTTGGAGAAATGCCCTCTGGTCTGATGAAACAAAAATACAACTATTTGGCCATAATGACCATCGTTATGTTTGGAGGAAAAAGGAGGTAGCTTGCAAGCCGAACAACACCATCCCAACCGTGAAGCACAGGGGTGGCAGCATCATGCTGGGTGCTTTGCTGCAGGAGGGACTGGTGCACTTCACAAAATAGATGGCATCATGAGGAAGGAAAATGATGTGGATATATTGAAGCAACATCTCAAGACATCAGTCAGGAAGTTAAAGCTTGGTCGCAAATGGGTCTTCCAAATGGACAATGACCCCAAGCATACTTCCAAAGTTGTGGCAAAATGGCTTAAGGACAACAAAGTCAAGGTATTGGAGTGGCCATCACAAAGCCCTGACCTCAATCCTATAGAAAATGTGTGGGCAGAACTGAAAAAGCATGTGTGAGCAAGGAGGCCTACAAACCTGATTCAGTTACACCTGCTCTGTCAGGAGGAATGGGCCAAAATTCACCCAACTTATTGTGGGAAGCTTGTGGAAGGCTACCCGAAATGTTTGACCCAAGTTAAACAATTTAAAGGCAGTGCTACCAAATACTAATTGAGTGTTTGTAAACTTCTGACCCACTGGGAATGTGATGAAATAAATAAAAGCTGAAATAAATCATTCTCTCTACTATTATTCTGACATTTCACATTCTTAAAATAAAGTGGTGATCCTAACTGACCTAAAACAGGGAACTTTTACTAGGATTAAATGTCAGGAATTGTGAAAAACTGAGTTTAAATGTATTTGTCTAAGGTGTATGTAAACTTCCGACTTCAACTGTAGGTATGGTGTAAAATGTTACATGCTGAGTAGAACCTATACACTATATATACAAAAGTATTTGAACACCCCTTCAAATTAGTGGATTCGGCTATTTCAGCCACACCCATTGCTGACAGGTGTATAAAATCGAGCAGACAGCTATGCAATCTCCATAGACAAACATTGGCAGTAGAAGGGCCTTACTGAAGAGCTCAGTGACTTTCAACGTGGCATCGTCATAGGATGCCACCTTTCCAACAAGTCAGTTTGTCAAATTTCGGCCCTGCTAGAGCTGCCCCGGTCAACTGTAAGTGCTGTTATTGTGAAGTGGAAACGTCAAGGCGCAACAACAGCTCAGCCGCGAAGTGGCAGGACACACAAGCTCACAGAACGGGACCGCCGAGTGTGTAGTGCGTAAAAATCGTCTGTTGCAACACTCACTACCGAGTTCCAAACTACCTCTAGAAGCAACATCAGCACAAAAACTGTTCGTCGTGAGCTTCTTGAAATGGGTTTCCATGGCCAAGCAGCCGCACACAAGCCTAACATCACCATGTGCAACGCCAAGTGTCGGCTGGAGTTGTGTAAAGCTCGCCTCCATTGGACTCTGGAGCAGTGGAGTGATGAATCACGCTTCACCATCTGGCAGTCCGATCTGGCAGTCCGATGGACGAATCTGGGTTTGGCAGGTGCCAGGAGAACGCTACCTGCCCCAATTCGTAGTGGCAACTGTAAAGTTTGGTGGAGGAGTAATAATGGTCTGGGGCTGTTTTTCATGCTTCAGGCCCCTTAGTTCCAGTGAAGGGAAATCTTAAAGCTGCAACATAAATAACATTCTAGACGATTCTGTGCTTCCAGATTTGTGGCAACAGTTTGGGGAAGGCCCTTTCCTGTTTCAGAATGACAATGCCCCTGCGCACAAAGCGAGGTCCATACAGAAATGGTTTGTCGAGATCGGGGTGGAAGAACTTGACTGGCCTGCACAGAGCCCTGACCTCAACCCCATCGAACACCTTTGGGATGAATTGGAACGCCGACTGTGAGCCAGGCCTAATCGCCCAACATCAGTGCCCGACCTCACTAATGCTCTTGTGGCTGAATGGAAGCAAGTTCCTGCAGCAATGTTCCAACATCTAGTGGAAAGCCTTCCCAGAAGAGTGGAGGCTGTTATAGCAGCAAAGGGGCGACCAATTCCATATTAATGCCCATAATTTTGGCATGAGATGTTCGATGAGCAGGTGTCCACATACTTTTGGTCATGTAGTGTATATATCCATTCTTAATATCCAGTATGAGCTACAAAATATTTGGAATTACAATACCATTTCAACCTAAAACCACTTTGTGCTATAAATCTATATGCTCTCAGATGTTTAAAGGCCCAGTGCAGTCAACAAACGTATATATATTTCCACATTATGAGGTTGCAATAATCCTGTGAAATTGTGAAAATTATAATAATGCCCTTTTAGTGTAAGAGCTGTTTGAAAAAACTGACTGTAATTTCAGCCTGTTTTGGTGGGATTGAGTTTTGGCCTGCCTGGTTACATAACCAGGCGGTAAATTAGTTATAGAACAATAAGAAAGAGAATTCCAAACCACTCTGCCAATAACAGCTAGTTTTCCCCTCCCAACTCGAACCACTCCCAGACAGTCCTAGCAAACTTATTGCTTGAGAAATTGCTCTTGCTAAGAAGCTATTTTTATTTATTTTTGACCATTTTAATAAAGAAGCAATCACAGTAAGGTACTTAATTGTTACCTAGAAATGATTTGAAATTTGAGTTAAAAACAGCTGCTTTGGGCCTTTAAACATAATTTGCATATGAAACGTTGAATTGCCCCACACTGCAATTTTAAGTATGGTATTTTATTTTCCCAAAGACAAATAACCAATTGCAGATTTGACTCGTTCCATAGCACTGACATGTAATGTACCCAATGAGGTGAGAAGAAAACACATGAATAAATGACACAAAATGTGGAGGGAATGAGGGATAAAGTAAATTTGCATGATTATATGGAAATGTGAGTGATTTACCTGAGGTTTTGTCTGACAGTCGTTTTGCATGAGGGACATGTGAGTGGCATCTGATTCCGTATTCACAGAGCACCTGAAGGAAACTCAAGTGATGTCGAATAAATGATGTTTAAATGTGAGATGAAGCATGCGGCAGCGCTGGCACACCTATCTTTTTACTTCCAAGCAATTTACTTCTATCAATTGTTGACCAAATGTTTTATTTTAAAAGATTCTGGCACCCTAACCTAAACCCACAAGGGTAGACCATTTTAAGACCCCCTCCCAATATTCTCTGACCCACTCCTTACCCTCTCTTGTGTATATTTCTCAAATTTTCCAATTATAGTTTCCGCAAGTAGAAAAGTATTATCAGCCAAGCTCATGTGTTGTGTGACTTATTCAAGCCGACCGCCCCCGTACACACCCCCATACAGTGTATTTACTGAACAAAAATAGAAACGCAACATGCAACAATTTCAAAGAACTTACTGAGTTACATTTCAAATGAGGAAGTCATTCAATTGAAATAAATTAATTAGGCCCTAATCTATGGATTTCACTTGACTGGAAATAGAGATATGCATCTGTTGGTCACAGATACCTTTTTTAAAAAAGGTAGGGGTGTGGATCAGGAAACCAGTCAGTATCTGGTGTGACCACCATTTGCCTCATGCAGAGCGACACATCTCCTTCACATAGAGTTGATCAGGCTGTTGATTGTGGCCTGTGGAATGTTGTCCCACTCCCCTTCAATGGCTGTGCGAAGTTGCTGGATATTGGCAGTACATGTCGATCCAGAACATCCCAAACATGCTCAATGGGTGACATGTCTGGTGAGTATGCAGGCCATGAAAGAACTGGGACATTTTCAGCTTCCAGGAATTGTGTACAGATCTTTGCGACATGGGCTGTGCATTATCATGCTGAAACATGAGGTGATGGTGGCAGATGAATGGCAAGACAATGGACCTCAGTATATATTTTTTATTTTATTTTTTAATTTTTTTGTCATTTAGCAGACACTCTTATCCAGAGCGACGTACAGGAGCAATTAGGGTTAAGTGCCTTAATCAAGGGCACATTGACAGATTTTTTCACCTAGTCGGCTCTGGGATTAGAACCAGCAACCTTTCGGTTACTGGCACAACACCCTTAACCACTAAGCTACCTGCCGACCTTGTCAAGGTATCTCTGTGCATTCAAATTGCCATCAATAAAATGCAATTGTGTTTATTGTCTGTAGCTTATGCCTGCCCATACCATAACTTCACCGCCACCATGGGGCATTCTGCACAACGTTGACATCAGCACACCGCTCGCCCACACGACGCGATACACATGGTCTGCAGTTGTGAGGCCGGTTGGACGTTGGAGGTGGCTTATGGTAAAGACATGAAAATTTAATTACCTGGTAACAGCTCTGGTGGACATTCCAGCAGTCAGCATGCCAATTGCACGTTCCCTCAAAATTTGAGACATCTGTTGCATTGTGTTGTGTGACAAAACTGCACATTTTAGAGTGGCCTTTTATTGTCCCCAACACAAGTGTAATGATCATGCTATTAAATCAGCTTCTTGATATGCCACACCTGTCAGGTGGATGGATTATCTTGGCAAAGGAGAAATGCTCATTGACAGGGATGTAAACAAATTTGTGCACAAGATTTTTGTGCGTAAGGAACATTTCCGGGGTCTTTTATTTCAGTTCATAAAACATGGGACCAACACTTTACATGTTGTGTTAATATTTTTGTTCAGTGTAGTACCTACTCCAGTGTGCACATAAAATGTCATACATTTGGCACACTCAAGCTCGCCTAAATCATATAAGAAAACAGATGATATGACAATTTCACATTCAGCGTTATTTCCCCCCCTTCGTTGGACTCACCTGGAGGCCTAAACACAATAATAAGTAATTACCATATTGTCAAACATTTTTTTAACGTTGTAGGCAGAGGGAAATATTTGATTAATCTTCTTAACACATTTTATGTGCAGATTATTTGAGTTAATTTCAAGGACCAGGCCTAAAGAAGATTACCCTATGCTCTTGCACATTTGCTCATGAACCATTTTGTTTATTTATATTTTATATTATAATGCTCATTCTGCAGTCTCCATCCACAGAACCACTGGCAAAAATGCAATTTATTTCCAGCTCTGCAAATGATGGTGAAGGCTGATAATGTCACCGAGAAATATGAAGACTGCTGGAACGGGACCAAACAGCCTACTATTTATGTATGGAATATAAATAAAACATTTTGTGTGCTCTGCACCACCAAAAAAACTTTGCTCCACTTTTAAAGTCATTCCCTGACAGTTATTGGACCAACACTTAGGGCAACACATCAGTGTATATCTGTGTGGATGTTTGTTGTTGGACAGTACACTGACAGCGAACTACGACTTCTCTAGATCAATATTTCGCTATTTAATCATAGGTCATTATTGTATAATATCAAAGGTCAAACGCTGATTTTTTTTCTTCATCCGTGACACTTATCACTGATATCTAACACCATAATTGGTTCTATTTCGGCTGGCGCAAGTGTTAAACTCACATTAGTTAACCATTTTTTTATTTAAAAACTGCCGCATTGGCATTTTACAGCCTTAACGACAGGTTCGGCAATTTACCTGTCTAACATCAGTGTTGTGTCCTTTAAAAACAAGCTCAAAAGTGACAATTTCATGCAGCGCTAATAGGAAGTTTTAAGACACACAAAAAGGAGGTCTTAAGGGTAACGCAGTTGATAGTGGCATGGATTTTGAGAGTGGCATGGATTTTGAGAGCGGAAGCGCAGCCTATCCAGCCATGATGCACAGTGTCCATGGAAGGTGAGATGTGCCTTTTGCGCCAGTGAATCTTGTATTTAGAAATGTAAAAAAACGATTGGTTTCTCCCCATTTTGTTTAATGTGATTAAAAACCATGCATAGCCTACCTTCCCCTTAATGAAAGCTGGTTTAGCAGCATCGCATAGGTGCATCTTTTTCTCCTGGCCATCAGCCACATAGCCTATGAATAAAAGGGTTTTAAATGGTCTACTGAGAGTGCTTAGAAATATTTTGAGTTTTTTCCTCTCATGAGTTTTCATTATACACAATTAAAATACCTGCATACTTCATTTTGAATGTTCAAATAGGCTATCCATCCCCATTTCAAAGAGCGCCCCTCGTCCGATTACCAAAGACACTCTCCTCCAAACTATTCAGCCTTACACATAGGCAACGATACAATTGACAGGGGCCTAGTATTTTGTATAGACGTGGGAATGTAATACGTAGAGACATTCAGGCCTACGTGTGCACACAGTGCCATGGAACGAGAGAAGCGGATTATGATATAATTCTTCTGACTAGGGCTGTTGCGGTGACCATATTACCGCCACCGGCAGTCATGAGTCATGACCGCAGTAACATTTGAAGTGACCGTTGAGTAACGGTAATCTCCTTTTATGCACTCAGGACATGCGTTGGTAGTACTCTAATGACCATTAGGTCGCTAATGGCATGGTACTCAGGGCTCTATTGTCCCTCTAACCACTTTGACATCAATGCAAATGCAATCAAAAATCACATCAAACACTTATCATCAAAACAGTATCATGCTTTTAAAAGTCACCTCACTGTGATGATCAATTTGAAGAAAGAAGTTCAAAAGCAGGTTGAATCTGAGTGTAAAACATGGCCTTTGTGGATGTTCTCTCATTAAGTGATCATATTTTCACCCATCAGACTATTCTCAATTTAATCTTGTCTTTACTAATATGTCAAATTAGTTTCGATTTAGAATGGCCCATTATCAAATGGGCAGGAACAGGAGCAGGGGAAAAAATACGTCATCCATATGCACTCGAATAGGGAATGGAGGCCGTGCTTTCCTGCCAGTCCGTTTTTCAATGATGCTGGATAGGCTACTTTGGTTTTATAGCAGAGCTGTGCTTAATATGAGCAGCTGAGAAATAAATGTAAGAAAAATTATTTCACTCCACGCATCAACCACTGTACTGTTTGAGGAGCATGCTCTTGCTGCGCAACAGGAGATATTCTGCCCAAGCTCTATATGCCACGGGCTCTCCAACCCTGTTCCTGCAGCTACCCAGTGCTTAATTTGGGAAACCATGTGAAATCTGTTTCGGGAACATCGATAGTAACATGTTTTCGCAACTAAACATGTTCACTAAACGTTTGAGAGCCAAGTAACTCTAAATCTAGTGTGTATGACCTGTTTCCAATTATCCCTTTTATGCTCAACATAGCCACTTCATATGCGCACTTGTTCCAGAATGGGAAAAATATCCTTTCTATTTTATTCAGTTAAGTTCAATTATATTATTCTTACTATAAAATCATATAATCTTGTCAGCTAAATGAACAAGCCTACCGCTTATGGCATGGAGCATAGCCAGATAACATACAGTAGGCCAACTCATATTCTGTTCTTCTGTAATACATTTTATTCATATCATAATGTTTTTTTTAGACCTGACTAAAATAAATAATGGATTTATTGTGATGGTGTATATTAAATTGATTTATTAGGCTTTTTAAATGTAGATCTTCCAAAGGCTCACTTCAGGGCTTGAATGCAGCTTGTATCCGTGGAGGCTTGGAGATGCTAAACTTGTTTATGTTAATTAAAGGTAAATTACCGTGACACCGGCAGTCTTTTGCATGACAATAACCGGCTGAATAAATGTAGTGACTGCCACAGCCCTACTTCCGACCCCATCCTATTTAGAAATACTGTATATTGTTCTTGTTTTTAAAAACAGATGGCTTGTTTTCCATTTCATATGTTTAAAAATTAAGCCCTCCATAGGCTACCCTTACCCTAGGCTACTATAATGAAGGCTGGTTCAACAGCAATGCGTCCTGTCTTTTTATCCTGGCAAAGTAGCCTCAGAGTGCCTTGAATTGAAAATATACTGCACATCCTAAAACATACACACATATGCCTACCTGCGTACTTCATTTCACTTGTTCCAGTATCCATCCCCATCTTTAAAGAGCGCCTCTCATCCGGTTACCAATGACTCGCTCCACCAAACGTATTTAAATAATTCAGTCCTAAAATGCAGTATCAACGGTAGGCCCGGCCAACAAAGAAATAGACAAACTAGAATGCCCACCCAAATCACACCCTGACCTAACCAAAATAGAGAATAAAAGGGATCTCTAAGGTCAGGGCAGGACAAATACAATTTACAGGAGCCTAGTATTTTTTATTGTGGGAGAAGTGCGATGTGTAAAGACATGTAGGCTAGGCTAGGTTCATTGAAGCCAAACACAACACTCCAAAAATAGGCTATTGAGCAAACATTTGATTATTTGTTTTTACTGTTGCTGTTACTCATTATTGTAGCCTAAACTATTTAATAAACTTTAGTATCAATCCACAATGGACCAGGAGGAGAATATTCTGTGCCCCAGACCAATTGGAGTGGATGACAAAGCAAAGACCGTCAATAACCTACAGAACTTGAGACAAACGCATGCAGTATTAAGCCATGGAACTCGTTGATTGGCCAGTGAGTGGCCAAGCCCTAGTCACACCTAGAACTTGTTTATTCATCACAACCCAGCCCTTTTGCTCCACCACCAGCTATTACGCTCATAATTCCGGCTGTGAAAATAGCAAAAGTATTTTGGACACACCCCTGGACCTATAGCGCTACCGCCAGCGCTTAGATTTACCATTGCGTTAGGTTTGTTAAAATAGAGACCATAAAGTACAGCACACCTCTCTCAAAGGAAAAAACATCTACAGTATGTTGTCATGACATGTATGACAGAGCCTGCTCATTTTTCTTTAGTGTGGCTGTGGTACTATGAACATGCATGAAGGCTCCCCATTGACCTGTTAATATGAATTTATCTGGCCTATTGGCAGTTGCTTAGAACATGTGGCAGGCTGAGTGACGTAACTCTGTTTACATTTGTGGTATCTAAATAATGATGCTAATTATGCTGTGAGAACAAGGAGTCCGCTTACACTGTACTTTGATTATAAAGGTTTATTATTTCAAAGGATTTCAGCGTAAGTTTACAGACATCTGCAGGCATCTGGAGAACAACGGACTCAAAATAATATGTTGTTCTGTCCTCCTTTGTTTTAACCGTGGTATTTATATCCTATGCCCTATGTAACATAATATGGGTGTTTTCCCATAAACCAATCCCAGGAGGCCACCTAACAGACTTCCTCTAACACACCATTTGCAAACATCAACAAAGTCATAAACTGTTTAAACACTACATATTTCCCCCCTTCGAGACTAATTAAGTCTCGAAAACATAAAGAATAGGATTATGACAAATAACAATTTCTCTTATTGTGTATCTTTAACAATAAACCAAAAAACACATTTTTCTATGGAGTGTAAATAAATTTCTATGAAATACGAACAAATCTTTATGGAATGTGAGAGCGAAAAACCTGTCTGGCAGCTTTCTTTCCAAATATCCATCAATCAATCAAGACAGTAAAATTCTCTCACGGCCCCTCTGCCCCAGGCAACCACCTAAGTACTCCAGATCAATTCATACATCTTTATCAATGCATTTTAAAATATGATGCAATTTGAATACACATGAAAGCCTCAGCAAACAAAATACAATCAAAAATGTCCACATTCAGGCTGGTCGACCCATCGGACCCTCCGGTGGATTCTCTCTATCCCTGCCTAGACCCAATATCCCTAAGCATCCACGAAATAAACAAAAACATCTGAGATCCCCACATGTACCCAATAACAATAAAAATTTATACAGAAAGAATATGACACAAATTATGTATTACACATGCAAATATGTCTATATATCATTGCAGACACTGGAATGTAGTCCACTACACTTCATCTCCTCAGCAGTGTCGACTTCCAATGCAACGTCGATGATGGAATCTGAACATTTCCACACCTTCCTTGTTCCACTTCCTCCAGTCCATTCATATTGTCCCTTCATATTGTCCATGTTTGAGTATTTGAATCCCCTCTACACATTCCCCGATATGCTTCTGGAAGAAAATAAAAGACAAACAGTATCTTTTGCAAAACAACACATTCAAATTAAAACATCAATATCAACTAAAAATTATATATAAAATTATATATAAAATGAATCACATTCCATTTCCCCCCTTTGATTCATCACAAAATACTAAAATCACACAAATATGTAAAAATATGTGAAAAATTATCGGATTTTCAAAATTGATATCTATCCATCAATACTCCATCCAGTCCCACTTCTCTCCTAGACTTATCCTCCAATGGTAGGCTTCCAGACTATGACATTTCTCTCTTTCAGAATCAGATTTATCTTTGTCCCGTGCTTCCCCTCTTTTAATTGTAAAAACCTCATATGGAAGCTTCAACTTCAACATGTAACAACATCCTTTCCATCCATAGGGTAAGAATATATTCTTTCTCACCACAAACCCCCTAAATATCTCTAAAATTCCCAATAGTCACATTACCATGCAAAAGCTGATCTTTCACCATCAAAGTCCTGCTCTTCTTACTAACTGGAACATAAAAAGTTACATTATATTTCTCATTACTAACCTTACGTTCATGCTTACCCAAAGTCATCATATAATCATCACAATCTGATATTCCCATAAACATCCTCTTTCCATCATATGTTTTATTAGAACAAAAACAGCTTTTAGCCCTCACTGGTTTCACCTCCAATGCTTCAGGAATCGCTGTTAACTGATTTTCCTTCCCATCTAACAAATTCACATAGGGTAATTCACTTAACCAAGAACACTTAAACCTAGGCCTAAACAAATGCTTCGACAATGACACTATTGTATCTGTTAATGATTGTTGCTGATACAACAGCCATGATAAAGCATAAGATTGACACGTACTTGATAGAGGTTGAGCTACCTTCTCTAAGATTCAACCCCATGTTCCTGGTGCTGGAATTCTCAACAGATATTTACCCTCAAGATTCCTCATTGATCTTACAGAATGAGGTAACTGCTTGAACCAAAGATTCCTATCTGCCCATCCATCTTTAATTTGCAAAACAGAAGAATCAAATCCATATGCCTTCCATTTAGTTTCTCTCTTCCCTAACGAGCGGTATTGATCAGATATATCTTCTTGTCTTCCATTAAAATCAAAGAACTCATCCTGTACCTCCATGATAGTATTCTGCACTATTTCAGATGAATCTACATCATTCTCTACTACCATCTTCTCTCCTATTTCAACACTATCCTTACTACCATTGACAGCACTCTCCATCCGTATCACAAACTCCTGAGTCACTCTTGCTACATCCTTTAGTTTCAGAAAAGTTGTTGTTGGTGTCTGTGTCATATTTCCTAAATTTGTTATTGCCGTCGTACCATTAATCTCTTTCAAAGTTACTATTAAAATAGTTGCTTTAGTTGATGTATTAACACTCTTAACTATTTCCAGTGGGAAAGTTACAGATATCCTCTGTGTATTATTTACTGTTGGAGTGGCTACTGTAATATACTTCTCCTGAACTCCTTTGGTGACTGTGGAAGCTTCAACAGACTTCAAATCTTCCATCATAAGCGTCACCTTACGAGTTACAAAGTCTTTTAACCAATAATTCTCAACCGGAACAAATTTTAATGCTTGCACTAAATAAGTACACATATATTCTCCCTGATCTTTCCATGTAACATTACGCAAAATAAGTGAGCAGTCACTCATAACCCTCTCCCACTTCATATCGTTGTACAAAATATACTTCCCTTGACTAGGGGGCACAGCTTCTACTTCTGGTCCTGATAACAACACTTCTTCTCCATAATTATCTCTCCACGTGGGAGGAACGTCACCACCCCCACTCCATCTCTCACATCTACAAGGAAGATGAGCTGTACCACCCATCCTAACCCTAATGACAGTATTTTCCTCTAAAATTGGTGCTGGAGCGATTGCCTCCCTTGTAATCAAATGTGATATATTTATAGCTTTAATAACTGTCAATGTTGAAAGAGTTGAATTGCTTCTCACTGTTGTTATAATAGGCTGAAGTGTTGATGTCATTGTTGTTGATTCATCCATTCTCCCTAAAGCTTTGAACTCTTTACTTGTATTTCCATCTATCACCACTAGTGTCACTACATTAACTCTCAGTCCCAACTCTAATCCCTCATTTTCAAACTGTTGATTATAAAAAATACATTTATAATCACCTTGATCTTCCTGCTGGGAATTGTAAATAAAGATACTGCAATCACCCTCAATCTTCATTCTTCTCTTATCATTCAGCAACGCATACTTTCTCAATGCAACTGCTCCTAACAGATCTAAACTCCTGCCATATCTATCTTCCCACTGAACTCTAAATTTCCCTTCACCACTGTTCTCTCTCGTGCACTTACATGGGAGCTGAGCTGACTGTCCTAGAGTTACTTCAACCCTAGTTTTCGTAACGTTTTGGTCTGACTTTTCTCCTAACTGGTCTGGGGCTACTTTGTCTAACCGAATCACCAGCTTCTCCTGTAACAGAGTTGCCCTTGGTGATCTCCGCTGCTTCACATTCCACTGAAATATTCCCTGTTGTTTCTGGGACGTATTGAAAATCAATTTCCCCAAATCTCCTTTCCTTTCCCTCCATTGCAGAGTCATCTCTGGCATCATCAGAAGTACGTAGACAACATTGACAATCTCTCCTGGGTTTTCACTCTGGATATTGTCATGCATCTCTCCTTCTTCCTGTTCTCCCCTATGTCCATCCTGCTCTCTTGAGCCTTCAACATCCTCTCTCTCTGCGCGTGGCACCTCTTCTCCAGGCGCTTTAACACAATGTGACAAAAATACCACGTTGGAGACCTTTTAACCTGGACAGCTGTTGCAGTACTACGAACAACTTCAAATGGTCCTTCACGACGTTCGTTATACCACTTCCTTCTAAATACCTTCACGAACACCTTGTCCCCAGGTTGCACTGTACTCCTTTTTTTCTCATCAAGTTCTTCCTGCACCTCTTCTTTTCTTTGCCTGTCAGAAACATATGTGGACAACTTTTTATGAAAATTGGCCATATATGTAACGTACGCTCTCATTTCATCTTCCAAAAGAGCCAAGCTTGGACCCGTTCCGCTTGTTCGCAAACAAGGCGTAGGCATCCTTCTTCCTGTTACCAATTCATGGGGTGTCATACGTAGATCACACAACTCACTTGAGCGACACACCATTAATGCTAAAGGAAGCGCCACTATCCAGTTTAGACCCGTATGCTGACAAATTTTGACAATGCGATTTTTCAAGACACTGTTCATTTTTTCACAAATCCCTTGACTTTGTGGGTGATAAACTGCTCCAAGACGTTGCTTAATTCCCAATTTTTGCAACATCAATTTCACTGATTTATCCACAAATTCCTTCCCATTATCTGAGGATATTTGATCGGGTAATCCCCACCTGCTTATGACTTCTTTACACAAGAACTTGGCAACAGATTGAGCATCTTTTCCCTTGGTTGGACAGGCCTCCAGCCATCGTGAAAATCTATCTACAACCACCAACATGTATCTTTTCCCATCAACTGGTTTTATCATATCAACAAAGTCGATAACCAACTCACGCATAGGACCTCTCGGTGTAGGAATGTAACCAGGAAGAACAGTCACACCCCTGTGCACTTTCCTATGATATAGTCAATCTGTTCAAGCAAATATGGTGCCCAAAAACCATACTCCTTTGTGATATTTCTCCTAACCTCCCCCCTTGCAACCTGAGCTAACCCATGTGCTTCCTGAATCATCAGCCCTAATAGGTCTAGAGGCGCTACTATCAACCCCTCATGGTTTCTCCATAGACCAGTAGCATCTTTGACCGCCCCTCGGTCTAGCCATAGCTGTTTGTCGATCATAGAAGCAGCTTCCTGCATCAAAATCACATCCTTAAGCGTAATTCTTTCTTCCAAGTCCACTCCATGAGTGACCAGAAAAACGTTTCCCAATTTGTCCGCTCCTGTGATGGCTTTTGCAGCTTCATCAGCAGCTTTGTTCCCTTGTGTGACTTTTGACACATCTGTTTTATGAGCTGCACACTTAGCTATCGCTATCTCTTTAGGCTTCATCATAGCATGCAACAGTTTCATTATTTGCGCATGATGTTGTATCGGAGAACCATCCGTTTTCTTAAACCCTTTACCTTTCCATACTGCCCCAAACAAATGACATACACTATGTGCATATGCTGAATCAGTGTATATCGTCACTCGCTTTCCTTCTGCTAACAAACATGCTTCTGTTAGCCCCACAAGTTCAGCAAGTTGTGCAGACGCAGGCTGTGGTATTACTTCAGCCTTTTCAACAACAAATCCAGTTCCTTGGGCTTTAACTACTGCATAGCCAGCACACAATTTATCTCCCACACGATAACAAGACCCATCAGTCCAATACTCCAGGTCTGCCTCACGTAATGGAAAGTCTTGCAAATCTGATCTAAGCCTCGAGTATTTCTCTGCTTCTTGGACTCATGTGACTCACCATCCTCTGAAGTTGGAAAATTCTCGGCTGGATTTACCGTATCACACCTCACTAGGGTGACATCTTCCTGCTCTAAGAGCCTATGATAGTCTCTGAGCCTAGGCATAGTCAATGTATATTTTCCATAGTTCAGAAGATTTCTGAGACTATGATGGGTAAGAATTGTTACTGGGTAACCCATCGTAACCGATGATGCTTTGTCATACATTGAATATACTCCCACCATTGCTCTATAGCACAGTGGTAGCCCTAGTTCTACTTCTGAATAGGCAGTAGAGTAGTAGGAAATAGGCTGAGGATTTGTCCCTGTGCCTGTCGGCTGACAAAGAACTGCACATGCATATCTACCTCCAGTAGAAGTAGACACATATAGCAAAAAGTTCTTAGAGTAGTCTGGTAGTGTAAGTGCAGGTGCCTCCTGCAACCTCTGTTTGATCGTTTCAAATGCCACATGGCCTTCCTGTGTCCAGGAAAGATTGCTATGGAGTTGTCCACTTCCAGTATCCTTAACCATAGCTCTCAAAGGTCCCATCAAACTAGTATAGCTCTCCACCCAAGCTGAGGAATAACCAGCAATACCAAGAAATGTCATCATCTCTCTGACAGTTCTAGGCTTCGGAGCCTTGCGAATAGCTTCCAATTGACTGTCCGAAATGCTTCTGTGTCCATGCGTTATTTTCTGACCCAAATAAACAACCCTCTCCTGGCAATATTGCAACTTTTTCTGTGAAACCTTATGCCCCTTTTCTGCCAATACCTGTAGCAATTTAATTGAGTCTCTATGACATGTTTCCTTATTCTGTGAGCAAATAATTATATCATCTACGTACTGAATGACAGTGCTTTGCAATATCTGATCTATCCCTACCAAATCATCCTTCAGTACTTTATTGAAAATATGAGGACTATGCTTGTACCCCTGTGGCAAACGACTGTATTCATAGAATTGTCCCTTATATGTGAACCCAAATAAACCCTGACTTTCCACACTAAGTGGAACACAAAAAAATGCACCACATAAGTCTAACACCGTAAAATGTGTCGCATCAGGAGGAATTTGGGCTAACAAGGTATGCGGGTCTGGCACTTCTGCTGGAAAGTCAGTCAATACCTCATTCACTGCTCTCAAATCATGAACCACACGATAAGTTTCATCTGTTTTTTTCAAGGGCAACAAAGGTGTGTTACTCTGAGGGTTTTTTGTTGTCCTTAAAACACCTGCTTTCGAAAGTCCTTCAATTTGTGGTTCAATCCCTTGGATTGCTTCACCTTTCAATGGATACTGATTCTTCCAAGGAGGTCTGGCTCCTGGTCGAAGTTCAACTTTCACAGGTTGGGCTGATTTCATAAGTCCAATATCGGTACTGTGTTGAGACCACAAACATTCTGGAACTTGTTCCAACATCTTCTCTTTCATAGGGTCTGAATTCTTCTGCACACTGCAAATAGATTCATGTGTCATCCGTACAGCTTGTGGCTCTCCTTGTCCTTGAGCCAAAATCATGATTTTGAGAAATCTCTGATCTTCACTCCTCCAAATCGCCAGATTCTCTTTCATCGGTACGAAAACAGCTTTCTCTGCTTCTGTCATCATTTCTCCTATTTGCTTCTGCTCATAGCCTTCCGAAATCAACAAGGTCACATGTGGCACACTCTTCTCAATCTCAAATTATTTATTCAGATAATCGTCTGTGTTTATCTTCATAGCTGCTCCTTGTGGTCCTAAAATAATGCAACATGAGCTGAGTTGAACTTTCTTTGGTTGATGACTCAACCATTCCCCTGAGTTCGATTGGGCAGCATTCTTGAAATACTTGAGCGTACAATTAAATGGATATTCCGGAAGCCTCGCATCTGGCATATTTGCCATAATAAATTTCTCTCATATCTTAGCCTGCTTCAAAAAATCTTCACTGAGATTTCCAATCCAGAATACTGAAGACGAATCCATCTCTGTCATCATCAACAATTGGTAAACCTTTTCCTTTGGCACTTCTACCAGACAGCCGTCTGGTGTACATCTTATTGCACAGTTCAACTTACACAATGCATCTCTTCCCAACAATGCAATAGGTGTATGTTCTGATACCAGTATGGGTATTGTAATTTTCGGATTTTTATAGCAGAGCTCAATTGGTTCCGTAAGAGGAATCAGCTGACACCCCCCTTTTCGGATCTTCTGGGCACCCCTAGAATCCTTGCTCCGGGCCCCTATAGGGGTTCACTGTCTTCCAGATGATCTTGACTGACCCCTGTATCTTCCTCTGAAATTCCTTCAGATGTTTCCTTCTGGCCCATTGCACTCACGGGCAAAGTGACCAACCTGTCCACAATTATAACACACTTCTGAAGATTGCTGAAAGTATGGCTTAAATCTTTATCCTCTTCCTCTTTCTAAGCCTTCTCGTCCTCTTCCTCTCCAATTCTGGGTCTGTCCAGAAACTGGCTGTGGATATGAAACAACTGGTACCGCTATTGGTGGCTGGTACAATTGCGGTTGGAACTGGTCCGGTTGAAGCTGTGGCAGTGATTGTTGATTTGGTGCACACTGATTCTGCATAACCAAAGCTTGTTTCTTCTCCTACTTATTCTCCACCAGTTGTATTTGATTGAGTTTTCTGAGAGTTTCTTGGTCCTGTTCTTTCTGGTTGTGTTCCTTTTTCCTGTACAGATCCACTTGATGGGCTATATGATCTGTATAGACGCCTTTTGTCATGCTTCCAAGTCCAACCACCTCTGCCAGTTTGCTCCTTACTGGTGAGGGCAGTCCCATCTGTAGTTTAGCTCTCAAAATTGACTGCTCAATTTGACTCACATCTGGATCATTTCCGGTAATATTTCTCCACACTTGATGAACTCTTGACACATAGGCTCTCGGATTTTCTTGTTGTCCTAGTGGGTCAATCAGAATGTTGTCAGGATGCACATTTGTTGGAAACGTATCTTTCAGTGCTCTCCACAGCCGATTTCTACTTGCAGCCAACAATTCAGGGTCATTCACTGCAGTCCCCACATGTCTATTGAGTCCAGCTCTCTGAAATATTTCTTCCATATCTGGAATCCCAAGGAGATTAGCCAAAAGTCTCTTAATGTCTCCTATGGCTGACTGTGTTCCCACTGTAATTTCTTCCAATTTTGAAATCCAAGGATATGCTCCATCTTGAAGAGTAGGCAGCTTCTCAAGTATATCTGACATATCGGTATTTTGCAAAGGCTTATATTCTAGGTTTTGTCCTCGAATGATCACTGGCATCATCTTCTTACTCGTGCCCTCTTTCCTTTGCCTCAATGTATACTTTTTCTCAAATTCTTGGGATCCTTTTCTCAGCAGTTTTTTCTTCTGTATCTTCAGCTTCTTGAGTTGTTCTTCCAGTTCTCTTACTTCTAAATTATTCGCTTTATCCAGGCATGATACGCATCGGTCTATATCTCTTTCTATTTCTTCTGTGCTAGTCATTGTAGGATAAAATCCTCTTGAATATGAAGCACCTTTAATCTCCAAATCTTTATCGCTGTCTTCATCTTCGCTTTCATCAGAACTAGAATATCTTGTATTCTTCTTCTTCAAACATCCATCCATCTTCTTTCCGCTCTGGCCAACCTCCGTCTGATCACAGGGTCATATCCACCCATGATCTCTTCTGAATCACTCTGATCATCATCATCATCATCTTCAAGTTCCATCCTCCTGAACCTCACTCCACCCTTAGTTTCCAGACGTCTCGTTTTCTTCTTACTTTTGGAGTTTGGATTCATCTTTATGGTCGTTTCTGCTTGTCCTCTCTCTATTATTCATTCATCTTCATCTCTGATGCAATAATCACCCTCCTGAATGATCACTGGAAGCTGAGGATAGACGTCCTTAAACTCTACTTCTTTCTCATAAGGTGGGGGTCTTTTTGCTGAATCCGTATGTGAGAAAGGTGTACTGACTTATGTCATTAGTTTTTCTGTCACCTTCACTTCTTTTACCATTTTCTCTATACCTTTGTTTCTTTTATCGTTGGTATCTTTCATCAGTTTTTGTCCTTCATTTTCAAACAGCTTAAGAACACCCAGCTCTCTTTGTCTCTTTTCTTTATTTTGATCCCTTTTTTTCCCTTTCTTTTGATCTGCCTTATAAATTGACAGAAGCACTTTCATTATGTTGATGATGTCAGGGTTAAGAGTCCCTTCCACTGGCCATGGTTGTTCAATGTCAGGCCAACGTTTATTCCATTTTCCAGATAACCTTGCAATAACATTAACTTACTAATTTGTACTACATCAACAGGAGTAATTACTTTCATAGTTTTGATGTCCTTTTTCCCCATTGTAACGACTCTTTTATATTCCTTTATTGTGAAATATGTTATTATTTTAGACTATATAGCTTATGGTTCCCTCCCTTTTTTAATTTTTTATTAAACAATTAATTAATTAATTAATTAATTAATCAATAAATATATGTATAATGTTTTTTTATTTTTTATTTGTTTTTATTTATTTTATCAATTTATTAATTAGTGGCAATCTTACCACATCCGATCAGGAAAAGTAAAGGAAGTCTTTTAAACGGTACATTTCTCCAGCGCACACACCCACATAAGCAAGCGAACCGACCAGCGCACAACATTGTGAGAAATCTCACCTTATGAGCCAGCGTCTTGAGCGGGAGTCACTTCGCAGCTCATGAATGGAACACTGGAGAGACGCAGCACGCCCCAAATGTTCCTCGTCGCCATTCTGTGGTATCTAAATAATGATGCTAATTATGCTGTGAGAACAAGGAGTCCGCTTACACTGTACTTTGATTATAAAGGTTTATTATTTCAAAGGATTTCAGCGTAAGTTTACAGACATCTGCAGGCATCTGGAGAACAACGGACTCAAAATAATATGTTCTGTCCTCCTTTGTTTTAACCGTGGTATTTATATCCTATGCCCTATGTAACATAATATGGATGTTTTCCCATAAACCAATCCCAGGAGGCCACCTAACAGACTTCCTCTAACACACCATTTGCAAACATTAACAAAGTCATAAACTGTTTAAACACTACACATTACAGTACCCCGTTCGTTCCCACCATGTGATGATGACCACAGCTCTTAGCCGGTGGACTGGATTTATGGGCTGCAGTGGCATCCCAGGCACGGAAATGCATTGTCTCCGGGGAAGATTGTTCGGCCTGTCCTTGCTTTATTGATCTTGCTCCTCACAAGTTCACAACTTCCGCATTCTTGTTGCTTCGCTTGACAGAAGAGCGATTTAGTGGAGGGATGAGGTCAGGTACCAGAGGAAGAGAAATGGAGAGAACAAGAGAGGAGAAGAGCAGGAGTGGACAAAAGAGAAGAGAGAGTGTTAGTTCTTCAGGGAAACATGCTGTGGGGCCAGTCAAGGAAAGATTGATACTTGAGTGTTCAGAGGTTTGCTGAAGTAGCCCCCAGTACATTGGAAAGCCAGTGGTAAACACATCTTCACACTCTCTGAGGTGTTCACACCTTTCCTCCTTTGCAGTGCCCACTATACACACACACACAGTCATAGAGTACACACACGTTCGGCAGTATCCAGATTTTCATACCTTCATATCGTCCTTGTGCCATCACGGAACATGAAAATAGAGCTCTTTGGCCACACACTCTAGTGGTGGGTTTGGCGTCGAAATGAGAATGCATGAGCAGAAAAGAACTCCATACCAACTGTAAAATATGGTGGTGGCTATTTTTCTTCCACTGGTCCTGGGGCCCTTGTTAAAGTCAAGATTATCCCAGTACCAGGATATTTTAGCCAAAAACCTGGTTTCCTCTGCCAGGAGGCTGAAACTTGGCCACAAGTGGATTTTCCAGCAAGACAATAACACCAAGCACACATCAAATCCACAAAGAAATCAACATTTTGCATTGGCCATCTGTTTTTGGGACTTGTGGGAAACTCATTAAAAACCTGTGGTTTGAATTGAAGAGGGCAGTCTATAAGCGCAGACAAAGTATATCAAGGATCTGTATCGCGGAATGGTCTAAGATCCCTCTCAATGTGTTCTCCAACTCATAAAACATTTCAGAAAAAGGCTCAGTGCTGTTATCCTCGCTAGGTGAAGTATTAAAATATATTGAAAACAGGGGTGTCAATAATTTTGACCCCTACCTTTTAGAGAATGTATTTTTTTACTTTTAAACAACATTTCTTTATCTGAACAATTGGATATCAAGAATGATGTCTAAGATGGCACCGACAGAGGGTGCCTCGCCTCGAGCTCCGAAAAACCATTGCAGGTTTTTTCGAGTGTTTTTCTCTAATTTTCGTAATCAGTTTGTTTCATGCATTACTACACACACCCAGGTAGAATGTTTGGACTACGAATCGCTGGGTACTCACTGTCCACCCGAACTCCCCGAATTCCCTGAGACGGCAGAACAATGGACTAGCTTCTTCGTTGAGGTGCCGAGCTGCTTGGAAGTCCTACCGGAGAGTAGGAAGCGAAGATGCCGACGGAGAGGCAGACATGGCAGGGTCGTAGTGAGATTAAGACGCCGGGCGACTCATCCTCCATTACCGACCATACTACTCACCAATATTCAATAATTAATTAACAAACTTGACGAACTCAGAGCGAGGATCTCCTTCCAGAGGAACATCAGATCCTGCAACGTACTCTGTTTTTCTGAGTCGTGGCTTTCCTATGACATCCAGACGGATTATATACAACCAGCGGGTTTTACAGTATTTCGAGGGGATAGGAAGCGAGCTCTCTCTGGCAAGAGCAAGGGTGGTGGGCTCTGCTTTATGGCCAACAACACATGGTGCGACAGGGAAACGTACAGGAACTTGTGAGCTTCTGCTCCCCCGACTTGGAATACTTGGTCATAAAATGTTGTCATTTTTACCTTCCGAGAGAGTTCACAGGGATTATTGCCATGGCTGTGTACATCCCACCCTAAACTGACACGAAGAAGGCCCCCAAAGATCATAATTGGACCCTGAACAAACTGGAGACTGCATTCCCGGAGGCAGCATTCATTGTTGCGGGGGAATTTAACAAAAGTAATTTGAGAACCGTGCTCCCAAATTATTACCATCACATCGACTGTCTAACTCGCAAAAATTATACTCTTGACCACTGCTCTTGATCCACTAATACATTAAACGTGGATTATGTGGTGTTACAAATGGGCACGAGTAAAAGGCCCTCTCCCGTCCTCCTTCCTGAAAATCAGACCATGACTCCATCTTGCTTCTCCCCGCCTACAAACAAAGACTCAAGAGGGATGTTCCAGTGGTCAGGTCTATACACCGTTAGTTCGACCCATAAGAATTCACACTCCAAGACTGTTTTGATCACGTGGACTGGAATATGTTACGGGTCGCCTCTGGAGATAACGTCAATGAATACGTAGACTCAGTCACCGGATTCATAAAAAAATGCATATATGACGTGATACCGATAGCATCTTTAAAAACGCACCCGAATCAAAAACCGTGGCTTGAAAGCAGCCTTGTAGAAAAACTGAAAGTGAGAGATGCTGCTTATAAACAGGGCAAGGTGACCGGGGACAATAGTTTGGTTAAATAGTAAAAATATGATTTACGCAGATGGATCAAGATGGCGAAACAGTAAAGAGACAAAGTGGAGGAGCAATTCAGCGGGTCGGACACAAGGCATATGTGGCAGGGACTCCTAACCATCACGGATTACAAAAAGAAAGCCAACCACATCACAGTCACCAACGCCACCCTACCGAACGAGCTAAATACCTTTTTCTAAAGATTTGAGCACAATGACCCTGAGTTGCCGAGGAGAGGCCCCAATGACAACATGGGCTACACACTCACAGTCTCCACTGAGGACGTATGTAAGTCATTCAAACGTGTTAACACTCGCAAGGCTGCTGGCCAGACGGCATCTCTAGTCGTGCCCTCAGAACATGTGCAGACCAGCTGGCTGTTGTGTTCTCTGACATTTTCAATCTCTCCCTAGCTCAAGACTCTATACCCACCTGCTTCAAGATGTCCACTATCATCCCTGTGCCCAAGAAAGGGAAAGTAACTGAACTGAATGACTACCGACCAGTAGCACTCACTTCTGTCATGATGAAGTGTTTTCGAGAGGCTAGTCAAACACCATATCATCTCCTCCCTCCCCGACACACTCGACCATCTCCAATTCGCCTAACACCCTGACAGATCCACGGACGACGCAATTGCCATTTCACTGCACACTGCCCTTACCTACCTGGGCAAAAGGAATGCATATGTGAGGATGCTGTTCATTGAATACAGCTCGGCCTTCAATACCATAGTGCCCTATAAGCTCATTACAAAGCTTACGGCCCTGGGTCGGAACTCCTCCCTATGCAACTGGGTCCTGGACTTCCTGACGGGCCGCCCCAGGTGGTGAAGGTAGTCAACATTACCTCCTCGACACTGATTCTCAACACGGGGGCCCCACAAGGGTGCGTCCTCAGTCCCCTCCTGTATTCCCTGTATACCCATGACATGCGTGGCCTCACACAGTTCCAACTCCATCATCAAGTACGCTGACGACACAACAGTAGTAGGTCTGATCACCAACAATGACGAGAAGCCTATAGGGAGGAGGTAGGCACTCTGACGGCAGGGTGCCAGGTAAACAACCTCTCCCTCAATGTTAGCTAAACAAAGGAGCTGTTTGTGCACTTCAGGAGGAACCAGGCTGGACACGCCCCCATCCTCATCAATTGGGCCACGTGGAGACGGTCAATAACTTCACATTCCTCAGCGTACACATCTCAGAGAAGCTGAAATGGCCTGTCCCCGAGGGCCCTCACAGTGTTCTACAGGAACACCATCGAGAGCATACTGTCGAGCTGCATCACAGCCTGGTACGGCAACTCAACCGTCGCGGACCGCAAGTCTCTTCAGAGGGTGATACGTGCAGCCGATCGTACCATTGGGTGCACACTGCCTGCCCTACAGGCCACCTCCAAAACCAGGTGTCACAGGAAGGCCAAGAAGATCATCAGGGACCCCAGCTACCCAAGCCATGCCCTGTTCTCCCCGCTTCAATCACTCAGACGTGGGCAGTACAGGAGCATCATGGCAAAAACTGAAAGACCGGGCAATAGTTTCTACCTTTAGACCATCAGGCTGCTGAATAGCCACCACTAGTAAGCTACCTGCTCCCCCCTTCCCCCTGCTACTCCCCCTATGGACATCCATTATTACAATTTGTATTATTTTATTTCACTTAGTCCTGCATGTTGGATCTCGATGCCTAAGATGTTCACTGTACCCTGCAATCACACCTGCAACCCTGTACATGTGAATATTAAACACTCTGAATCTGAATCTGAATTGGTATTAGTATAAAATGATATAATTTCCCAATTTTTTGGAGTATACAATATAGCTCACTATTTGAATTATTTATTTTATACAGTCATTTTTGCTCATCTTTATCTAGGGTGTCAATAATTTCGAACCCCTCTATAAATATGACAATTTATTAAAAAACGTAAAATGAATAGTTTCAACGGATTTGAAAATCATACTGTAGTTATTTCAAAATAACACACACACACACACACACACACACACACACACACACACACCCTGGTCAGTTGACGTGGATGCTACGCTACAGGACTGTTTTGCTAGCAAAGACTGGAATATGTATACCACATCAGTCACCGGCTTCATCAATAAGTGCATCGACGACGTCGTCCCCACAGTGACCGTACATACATATCTCAACCAGAAGCCATGGATTATAGGCAACATTCGCACCGAGCTAAAGGCTAGAGCTGCCGCTTTCAAGGAGCGGGACACTAATCCGGACGCTTATAAGAACCCTGTTGTTCAGTGGTACCTATGTGTTAGGGATGAGTTTGCCAGGGAACTCAGTCAGCTGACCAGGGCCAGCCAATCACTGGCTCTACCTGCTGGGGGTAACAAACCCCCATTCCTGCTTGTGCTTTAATTGTTTTCAGGAGGGCATGTTGAGAAGGTCTGGTCTCTGTTTTTTTTATTTTTTTTATTTAACCTTTATTTAACCAGGTAAGCCAGTTGAGAACAAGTTCTCATTTACAACTGCGTCCTGGCCAAGATAAAGCCAATCTGTAATCTCCTGTCCTTCACTACAACTCATAACTGGCTGGACCTTTCCTGAATGGACAAGCCTTCCCTGGACTTCCCCAACCATGTGTTAGTGCGTCACTGAAAATGTAAGTGGACTTTGTTAGGGTTCATGTGTGTATTTGACCTGTATACATGTTATATTCTGCTATTGCTTTTTTAGTATATGCTTATATATGCTTCCTTAGGATGTGTATGTGTCAGTATTGCTTCGTTTTGTGATCCCATGTTACATACTTCACACAGTCTGCCCTAGTTCTGTGTACCTTTATGTTCAGGCCATGAGATAAAATCTCTCCCCATTGCTTCTATGAGCAAGATGGCTGCCAGTCGTTTCATTGTATATCCTCACCTAAAATGGCCGACCAGTGACGTCATCATGCCATGGTCACTTCCTGATATGGTCATAGCCATATCCAACATGGCCGCTTGTTAGCATGTTAGCATCCTAGCCTTTGTAGCCACCAACACTGATGCTAACTTGCCCTTACTGTAATACATGCTGTATTTTCTTGTGTTCCCTTGTAGACTATCTCTATCACTACAACACTTTCACTAGTCTATCCTCCTTATTTGCTGTGTGTGTGTGTGTGCCTGTCTGGAGTGTGGCAATAAATGTGTGTTCTGTACACGTCTCCTACTGGTAATTTCCGTCCTCTTACCCGGACGCTGGGACAGTTGCACCTATATCTAAAGTGGCACCTCTATCGGAGTCCACCAGCAGTTGGTGGCACTCTTTTTCAGTTAGTATGAGTTTCCTTGATAGTTATTGGTACATCAATCTATTTCACTACAGTTGTGTAGTTTTCAGAGATGTGGAAATGCAGACAGGTGGAGGAGTTTGTAATATAGATTTCAAAGGGACAGGCATTTGAGTCCCGAATTGGTGTAACAAATGCTTTATCACTCCGTGCTGTTGTGCCATCAACACTGGAGAAGCTTTGAAATGCAAACGTTTGTTTGCCAGTGAAGTCAATGAAATGCAGAACACACAAAGTAGGTCTAGCACATGGAGAAAGGGAGTATTTGGGTTTTGCGATCCAAAAATAAAATGGGTCATCAAATTACCCCATGTGATTGTGTGTACCTGCCCAATTATGATTGATCTTTGCGAAATAAAACAAAGTGGTGTATTTGCATGTTAAGGATGCTCTCTCTCTCTGTCTCTGAGCACCATCATTATCTCCAATGTAAAACGCTAATTTGCATATTTATAATTTATTTCCATTGGAGGAAACAATAGACTAGCAATGCTCCGCCAAGTCTGACTTTTTTTTGTTGCAGTTAATTTAAATTCTAATTTGCATGAGCAAAATCAAACATTCATTTACATACAGGAGATTATAAAATGATAACTGCCAGTGGTTGTTTTTCCATATTTGATCTGGGTATTCCCTCTAATTGCTAAATGCTGCAAATAGGGCACGCTGTAAAGCTCAGAAACTAATGTTCACAAGGCACCAATGTAAACATTTCGGTTCAAATGCCTCTGTAGGTTTTGTGTCTGTCTGTGTTTGCAAGCATATGCGAGTGCATCCATGTTTGTGTGTATGTCCACGTAGTTCCATATCGAAAAGACAAAGTAGCCTTATGCACTATTTATATGATTGGACTGTTGTCAAAACCCAGTTTGATGTTGCATATCCAGCCCCAGCCTCAGTGCTAGTGTTATTCCCTATTATGAGGGAGAGATCAGAGGTGTCCTGTTTCACCCCCTTTACAAACAAGCCCATCAATTCCAGGAGGACTCCATTACAACCCCGGCCCCAGCCTCTGTTCCTTACATGAGCCTCATTAATGCATCGCCCGACATGGGAGGACACCAGGAGATTTCCATCCCCCCTCCTCCCTCTTCCTCATCCCTCTCTCCAACCCTTCATCCCTCTTTCCAAAAACATGATTAATGGGGTTTATTTAGGGGCTGCGCCCAGGGTAAAACCTGGCCTGAGCCACGGACACGCTCCTGTTTCATCGAAAATTATGAATCAGTCGGGGCAATTTAGAGAGGAGGCAATAAACAGCAGAGTAAGCTGTTGTCCAATAAGGGATTGCACAAATACTGCCTGTGGGGATTTGCAGTTGGGTAGCGTGTGGCACAATTACTCACAGTGTGAGACACAAAAGGAGGCCGGTCTAGTTAACAAGTGTACACAGAGTTCACACCTCTCTAAGATGTTTACTCCTGCTTTTAGAGCTCCTGGCTAAAGCACTGGTAAAAATATAAATAAAACAATACATAAACTTTAAAAATACAGGTAGCCTGCTTGCGTATCTAGCCTCACATGCCTTAGCCCATTGTATAACACCATATCTCCTCACCTCCGATATTGTAGAGTCTAAAAATGTACTCACAGAGATCAGGAGACCCACAAATTCAGTTTATCCAGCACAGTTGGGGAAATGGAGGAAGTGATAAGAGGGGAAATGTGTTTTTTGGTACATGATTAGATGCATGAATACACATCTAACTCCAAGGTCTGTTTTTAAAGCTAAAGTAAAGCCAGGGGTTGTTTGCTTTCACACATACGCCCACATAAACACCACTCATAAACACTCCCATATCGACTAAAACCATACATTCAGTTGAAGTCGGAAGTTTACATACACCTTAGCTAAATACATTTAAACTCAGTTTTTCACAATTCCTGACATTTAGTCATAGTAAAAATTCCCTGTCTTAGGTCAGTTAGGATCACCACTTTAAGAATGTGAAATGTCAGAATAATAGTAGAGCGAATGATTTATTTCAGCTTTTATTTCTTTCATCACATTCCCAGTGGGTCAGAAGTTTACACACACTCAATTAATATTTGGTAGCGTTGCCTTTAAATTGTTTAACTTGGGTCAAACCTTTCGGGTAGCCTTCCACAAACTTTCCACAATAAGTTGGGTGAATTTTGGCCCATTCCTCCTGACAGAGCTGGTGTAACTGAGTCAGGTTTGTAGGCCTCCTTGCTCGCACACCATTTTTCAGTTCTGCCCACACATTTTCTATAGGACTGAGGTCAGGGCTTTGTGATGGCCACTCCAATACCTTGACTTTGTTGTCCTTAAGCCATTTTGCCACAACTTTGGAAGTATGCTTGGGGTCATTGTCCATTTGGAAGACCCATTTGTGACCAAGCTTTAACATCCTGACTGATGTCTTGAGATGTTGCTTCAATATATCCACATAATTTTCCTTCCTCATGATGCCATCTATTTTGTGAAGTGCACCAGTCCCTCCTGCAGCAAAGCACCCCCAGAGCATGATGCTGCCAACCCCGTGCTTCACGGTTGGGATGGTGTTCTTCGGCTTGCAAGCAACCAACTTTTTCCTCCAAACATAACGATGGTCATTATGGCCAAATAGTTATATTTTTGTTTCATCAGACCAGAGGACATTTCTCCAAAAAGTACGATCTTTTTCCCCATGTGCAGTTGGAAACCGTAGTCTGGCTTTTTTATGGCGGTTTTGGAGCAGTGGCTTCTTCCTTGCTGAGCGGCCTTTCAGGTTATGTCGATATAGGACACGTTTTACTGTGGACATAGATACTTTTGTACCTGTTTCCTCCAGCATCTTCACAAGGTCCTTTGCTGTTGTTCTGGGATTTATTTGCACTTTTCACACCAAATTACGTTCATCTCTAGGAGACAGAACGCATCTCCTTCCTGAGCGGTATGACGGCTGCGTGGTCCCATGGTGTTTATACTTGCATACTATTGTTTGTACAGATGAACGTGGTACCTTCAGGCGTTTAGAAGTTGCTCCCAAGGATGAACCAGACTTGTGGAGATCTACAATTTTTTTCAGAGGTCTTGGCTGATTTCTTTTGATTTTCCCATGATGTCAAGCAAAGAGGCACTGCGTTTGAAGGTAGGCCTTGAAATACATCCACAGGTACACTCCAATTGACTCAAATTATGACAATCAGCCTATCAGAAGCATCTAAAGCCATGATATCATTTTCTGGAATTTTCCAAGCTGTTTAAAGTCACAGTCAACTTAGTGTATGTGAACTTCTGACCCACTGGAATTGTGATACAGTGAATTATAAGTGAAATAATCTGTCAGTAAACAATTGTTGGAAAAATTACTTGTGTCATGCACAAAGTAGATGTCCTAATCGACATGCCAAAACTATAGTTTGTTACCAAGACATTTGTGGAGTGGTTGAAAAACAAGTTTTAATGACTCCAACCTAAGTGTATGTAAACTTCCGACTTCAACTGTACATACATGAGCCTGGCGCTCCTACAGTCATACATGTGAAGACCTCTAACTGTCAAATTAAAGTACCTGCCCGTTAGAAATCTCACTTTTAAAAGGGAAAGGAAAGGGTGACACCTAGTCAGTTCTACAACTGAATGCATTCAACTGAAATGTGTCTTCCGCGTTTAACCCAACACCTCTGAATCAGAGAGGTGCGGGGGGCTGCCTTAATCGACATCCACATCATCGGCGCCCAGGGAACAGTGGGTTAACTGCCTTGCTCAGGGGCAGAATGACCGATTTTTACCTTGTCAGCTCGGGGATTCGATCCAGCAACCTTTCGGTTACTGGCCCAATGCTCCTACCCACAAAAGTTAATATTCTGTTAACTCATGCCCAAATAATGTTGTTTACTCATCCTATACACAAATTTGTGGCAAAATAATACATTGTAGAAAAAACATACAAAAAAATCCACCTCGAACTTGGATCTCAAACAGATCGTTTCAAATATGCTTGATATTTCCTCATAGAGTATGATGTCATACTCCTGAGGAGTATGAGCTGGCCAATCAGCGATCTACTTGCATGAATATCTTTAATGACCGGTATATGCACACACCATTTTGTTGTTTGGGTACACCCACACCATTCCAACACAGAAAAGCTGCTTTTTAACATACTTAATCAAAAACATTGGAAGGAAAAATATTTAACTCATATTGTAGTATAGGTCATACACTGAACAAAAATATAAACGCAACATGCAACAATTTCAAAGATTATACTGAGTTACAGTTCACATATGGAAAATTCATCAGGCCCTAATCTATGAATTTCACATGACTGAGAATACAGATACCTTAAATAAAAGGTAGAGGCGTGGATCAGAAAACCAGTCAGTATCTGGTGTGACCACCGTTTGCCTCTTGCAGCACGACACATCTCCTTCGCATTGATCAGGCTGTTGATTGTGGCCTGTGGAATGTTGTCCCACACCTCTTCAATGGCTGTGCGAAGGCGCTGGATATTGTCGGGAACTGGAACACGCTGTCGTACACGTCACAATCCAGAGCATACCAAACATGCTCAATGGGTGGCAGGTCTGGTGAGTATGCAGGCCATGGAATAACTGGGACATTTTCAGCTTCCAGGAATTGTGTGCAGATTCTTGCGACATGGGGCCGTGCATTATCACGCTGAAACACGCTGATGAATGGCACGACAATGGGCCTCAGGTATCTATGTGCATTCAAATTGTCATCGATAAAATTGAATTGTGTTCGTTGTCTGTAGCTTATGCCTGCCCATACCATAACCCAACCGCCACCATGGGGCACTATGTTCACAACGTTGACATCAGCAAACCGCTCGCCCACATGACGCCATATGCCATCTGCCCGGTATAGTTGAAACCGGGATTCATCTGTGAAGAGCACACTTCTCCAGCGTTCCAGTGGCCATCGACGGTGAGCATTTGCCCACTGACGTCGATTACGACGTCGAACTGCAGTCAGGTCAAGATCCTGGTGAGGATGACGAGCACACAGATGAGCTTCCCTGAGACGGTTTCTGACAGTTTGTGCAGAAATTCTTTGGTTGTGCAAACCCACAGTTTCATCAGCTGGGTGGCTGGTCTCAGACGATCCCGCAGGTGAAGAAGCCAGATGTGGAGGTCCTGGGCTGGTGTGGTTACACATGGTCTGCGGTTGTAAAGCTGGTTGGACATACTGCCAAATTCTCTAAAACGACGTTGGAGGCAGCTTATGGAAGATACATTAACATTCCTGCAGTCAGCATGCCAATTGCGTGCTCTCTCAAAACTTTAGATGTCTGAGACATTGTGTTGTATGACAAAACTGCACATTTTAGAGTGGCCTTTTATTGTACCCAGCACAAGGTGCATCTGTTTAATGATCATTCTTTTTAATCAGCTTCTTCAAAGCCACACCAGTCAGGTGGATGGATTATCTTGGCAAAGGAAATATGCTCACTAACAGGGATGTAAACACAAATATGCTCACTAACAGGGATGTAAACACATTTGTGCACAACATTTGACAGAAATAAGCTTTTTGTGCATATGGAACATTTATGGGATCTTTTATTTCAGCTCATGAAACATGGGAGTAACACTTTACATGTTGCGTTTATATTTTTGTTCAGTATATTTAATAGAAATCTGCAAACACTGAAAAGTTACTTTAAATTACAAAAGGTATATTTTATTTTCTGTGCATCTGACTTAAGCATTTTGCCACAGAAATGCATCCAACAGGTTTGTAGAATCACAAACTTGATGTAATCATTGCGCGCTAGTAATATCGGACCAAATACTAAACATTTGACTAATACACATAAGTGAATCCGTCCCAATGCTTTTGGTCCCCCAAAAGGTACTGTAATTTCTAAGCGGTTCACCCAATATGGATGAAAATACCTTCAAATGAAATCTGACAGTCTGCACTTTAACCTCGTAGTCATTATATCATGTCAAATCCAAAGTGCTAGAGTACAGAGCCAAAACAACAACACATTTGTCACTGTCCCAATACTTTTGGAGCTTAATGCATAAATCCACATACTATATCTGTATATGTACAATACCGTCAGAAAGTTTTCACACCCCTTAACTTTTTCCAAATTTTGTTGTGTTACAAAGTGGGATTAAAATGATTGTTTTTATTTATTTGGTCAATGATCTAAACAAAATACAAAATACTCTGTAAGTCTAACAGTTATAAAAACATTATGAAAAATAAAACACTAATATATTTTGATTAGATAAGTATTCACCCATTGAGACAATACATGTTAGAAACCATTATGGCAGCGATTACATCTGTGAGTCTTTTGGGGGTAAATCTCTAAGAGCTTTGCACACCTGGATTGTACAATATTTGCCCATTATTCTTTTGAAAATTCTTCAAGCTCTGTCAAGTTGGTTGTTGATTATTGCTAGAAAGCCATTTCCAAGTCTTGCCATAGATTTTCAAGCCCATTTAAGTCCAAACTATAACTAGGCCACTCAGGAACATTCGTCTTGGTAAGCAACTCCAGCATAGAATTGACTTTGTGTTTTAGGTTATTGTCCTGCTGAAAGGTGAATTTGTCTCCCATTGTCTGTTGACATGAAGACTGAACCAGGTTTTCCTCTAAGATTTTGCCTGTGCTTAGTTGTATTCTGTTTATTTTTATCCTAAAAAACTTGCTAGTCCTTGCTGATGACAAGCATACATACCCATAAAATGATAAAATGAGGCAGCCACCAACATGCTTGACAATATGAAGAGTGGTACTCAGTGATGTGTTGCGTTGGATTTGCCCCTAACATAATGCTTTATATTCAGGACAAAAAGTTAATTTCTTTGCAATTTTTTTTGCAGTATTACTTAAGTGCATTGTTGCAAACAGGATGCATGTTTTGGAATATTTTAATTATGTACAGGCTTCCTTCTTTTCACTCTGTCAATTAGTTTAGTATTGTACAGTAGCTACAATGTTGTTGAACCATCCTCATTGTTTCTCATATCACAGCCATTAAACTCTGTAATGGTTTAAATCCCTGAGCAGTTTCCTTCCTCTCCGGCAAAGAAGGACGCCCACATCTTTGTAGTGACTTGGTGTATTGATACACCATCCAAAGGTTAATTGATAATTTCACCATGCTCAAAGGGATATTCAGAATCAGTTGTTTGTTTACACATCTAGGCATCATTCTTTGCGGGGCATTGTAAAACCTCCCTGGTCTTTGTGGTTGAATCTGTGCTTGAAATGTACTACTCGATTGAGAGACCTTACAGATTTGTATGTGTGGGGTACAGGGATGGAGTAATAAAAAAATCATGTTAAACACTATTATTGAACACAGAATAAGTCCATGCAACTTATTATGTCATTTGCAAAGCACATTTTTACTCCTGAACTTATTTAGGCCTTCCACAACAAAGGGGTTGAATACTTATTGACATTTCAGCTTAATAAAAAAATTAAATGTTCTACAAACAAAATTCCACTTTGACATTATGGGATATTGTGTGTAGATCAGTGACACAAAATCTCAATTTAATACATTTTCAATTCAGGCTGTAACACAACAAAATGTTGAAAAAGTAAAGGGGTGTGAATACTTTCTGAAGGCAATATATATGTGGCCATATATATTTTGGGAGCCTTTCACAGTGTAAATTGGGTGTGTATCCACTATCCATAATCAGGGGGGTCAGGAATTTTTGGATCCCTTGATAAAGATGAGCAAAAAATACTGTATAAAAATTATACTAATACTGAGCTACATTGTATGCAAATTAATAATACAAATATATATATTATTTTAAACTAATACAATTGCTCAGAGAAAGAGATTTTGTTTAACAAGTAATACAGCAATATTATTGCCACCCCTGTTTTCATTACTCAAGCATTCTCCCCTTGCAAGGATAACAGCACTGGGTCTGTTTACTAAAAATAAAAAAAAGAGATTGGAGAACACATTGGGAGGGATCTTAGACCATTCCTCTATACATAATATTTCCAGATCCTTGATATCCTTCGTCTGCGCGAATGGACTGCCCTCTTCAATTCAGAGGTGGCACCACAGGTTCAAAAGTTTTCTGGGGCCTTGAGTTTTTCCTGATCTCATGACCTGGTCAAGTAAAACTGGGTCCTATTTGTAGGCTATGACAAATATTCTTATTATAGATTGCTTCCCTTTTAATCTGTGCTATGATTTTAGGGCTGGAGTTTTTCTTGTCGGGTCATGTGAATTGGAAATAATCCTGGCCTAAGGTGGATCAAACCCTTTCAAACTACCACAAACCTTGTTATTATTCATTCTGAATCTGATATCAAAAGAGCCAGAGACAACAACTGCAATGGACAATACTCTGTAGTTTAATTTTGTCATAAACCTATTATTTGTCCATCTGATTACAATGCTCTGCAAATATTAATTCTGTAAGCTTTATGGAAGGCAGGGTTACATTTAACACTATACACAGGAGACTTTGTAACAATTATTTTGTATGTGTACGTCATAAAACCACAAACCTTGTGTTGTTGTCCTGGTCTCTATCTGGCCCACCAGAGGTTGGGATCCTGACGCTCACTGTAGGCTCTGTTTCAATTCAAACCACAGGTTATCAATGGGGTTCAAGTCCGGAGACTGAGATGGCCATAGCAAAATGTAAAATTTGTGGTCAATTAACCATTTATTTCTGGATTTTGAAGTGTGCTTGGAGTTTATGTCTTGCTGGAAGATCCACTTGTGGCCAAGTTTCAGCCTCCTGGCAGAGGCAATCAGGTTTTTGTCTTAAATGTCCTAGTACTGATGCCGTTGACCTTAAACGTCCATTGCAGACATTTTTTATATCAATATCAAATCATATTAAGTACCTTACTGTTATTGTTTTAAATTAAAATGGCAAAAAAAGAAACAAATATAGTTTATTAGCAAAAAGCAATTTCTTAAGCCAGAATTTTGCTAGGACTGTCTGGGAGTACCCCGAGTGAGGGGCCTAATTGGAGGAGCCTAATAGGAGGGATATGTAACTTCAAAACGAGCTGTTATTGGCAGAGAGGAGGGCGAACTGTCTTTGTTATTGGTCTATTAACTTCAGAGGAGGCTGATGGGAGGAGCTATAGCAGGACAGGCTCATTGTAGTGGCTGTAATGGAATAAATGGAACAGTATCAAACATATGGAAACCACATGTTTGACTTCGTTCCATGTATTCCATTCCAGCCATTACAATGAGCCCATCCTCCTATAGCTCCTCCCACCAGCCTCCTCTGATTAACTTATGCTGCCTGGTGATGTCGCCAGGCGGTCCAAAAACCCCAACCACGCAAACAAGCTGAAATTTAAGGCGGTCTTTTCAAACAGCTCTTACACTAAAAGAGCATTATCATCATTTTCACCTCACGGTGTGGAAATACAGTGCCATGAAAAAGTATTTGCCCCCTTTCTAATTTTCTCTACTTTTGCATATTTTCTATACTGAATGTTATCAGATCTTCAACCAAAACCTAATATTAGATAAAGGGAACCTGAGTGAACAAATAACACAACTGTCACGCCCTGGCCTACAGAACTCTAGCTAGTTTGGTCAGGGTGTGAATATTCTAGGTTTGTATTTCTATGTTTGGCCGGGTGTGGTTCCCAATCAGAGGCAGCTGTCGCTCATTGTCTCTGATTGGGGATCATACTTAGGCAGCCAGTTTTCCTGCCTGTGTTGTGGGATTTTGTTGTGTTCCTGTTGAGGCTTGTGTGTTAGCCCTTTGGATAGTCACGGTTAAGTTTGTTATTTTGTGTCGTGTGTTTATTATTGAATAAACATGTTCGCTTTTCACGCTGCACCTTGGTCCGACCCGTCTCTTAACGAACAGGACAGAAGATCCCACCAGTTATGGACCAAGCAGCGTGCCCAGGAGGAGCAGAGAGTATGGACTTGGCGGGAGATAAGAGAGGATCTGGCAAGGCAGATGGAGGCCCTGAAAGGGATCAGGGTGGAGAAGGAGAGACAGCCCCAATAAAACATTTTGGGGGGGCTAAAAGGGTGGTCGGGGAGCGACAGAGAGGAGCCCCGACCACTGCACTCGTGGGGGCTCAAGGAGGAGTCCTCACTGGAGGAGGACGGGGCGTGGAGTGTAAAGGACGGAGACAGTCATAGACCTCCAGCGCCGGTTCCCAGTCCGGTACGCCCCGTACCTGCTCCCCGCACCAAGCCAGTGGTGCGTGTTCCCAGCCCGGCCTGTTCCTGCTCCCCGCACCAAGCCAGTGGTGCGTGTTCCCAGCCCGGCCTGTTCCTGCTCCCCGCACCAAGCCAGTGGTGCTTGTTCCTAGTCCGGCCCGGCCTGTTCCTGCTCCTCGCACCAAGCCAGTGGTGCGTGTTCCCAGCCTGGCCTGTTCCTGCTCCTCGCACCAAGCCAGTGGTGCGTGTTCCCAGTCCAGCTCCGGTCAGCAGCTCCACTCCGGAGCCAGAGCAGTCCGCCCTACCGGTGCCCATGCCAGCTCCGGGCAGCGGCTCCACGCCGGAGCCGCCACCGAGGCTGGAAGCCCACCCGGACCCTCCCCTATTAAGTCAGGTTTGTGCAGCCGGAGTCCGCACCTTTGGGGGAGGGTTACTGTCACGCCCTGGCCTACAGAACTCTAGCTAGTTTGGTCAGGGGGTGAATATTCTAGGTTTGTATTTCTATGTTTGGCCGGGTGTGGTTCCCAATCAGAGGCAGCTGTCGCTCGTTGTCTCTGATTGGGGATCATACTTAGGCAGCCAGTTTTCCTGCCTGTGTTGTGGGATCTTGTTGTGTTCCTGTTGAGGCTTGTGTGTTAGCCCTTTGGATAATCACGGTTAAGTTTGTTATTTTGGTTCCTGTGTCGTGTGTTTATTATTGAATAAACATGTTCGCTTTTCACGCTGCACCTTGGTCCGACCCGTCTCTTAACATACGTGACAACAACAATTACATACTTATTTCATTTATTTAATTAACAAAGTTATGTAACACCCAATTCCCCTGTGTGAAAACGTAATTGACCCTTACACTCAATAACTGGTTGTGCCACCTTTAGCTGCAATGACTGCAACCAAACACTTCCTGTAGTTGTGGATCAGTCACTCACATCGATGTGGAGGAACTTTGGCCCACTCTTGCATGCAGAACTGCTTTAACTCAGTGACATTTGTGAGTTTTCAAGCATGAACCGCTTGTTTCAAGTCCTGCCACAACATCTCAATTGGGATTAGGTCTGGACTTTGACTAGGCCATTCCAAAACGTCAAATTTGTTGCTTTTTAGCCATTTTCATGTAAACTTCATTGTGTGTTTTGGATCATCGTCTTGCTGCGCTTCCGCTTCAGCTCACAGACGGATGGCCTGACGTTCTCCTGTAGAATTCTCTGATACAGAGCAGAATTCATGGTTCCTTCTATTAAGGCAAAATGTCCAGGTCCTGAGGCAGCAAAGAATCCCCAAACCATCACACTACCTACACCATGCTTGACCGTTGGTATGAGGTTTTTGAGCATACAATGTAGCTCAGTATTCTTTTTTTTTTGTTGTTGCTCATCTTTATCAAGGGACCCAATCATTCCAGACGCCACTGTATACTAGGTCCAATAGAACATACAGTACATCTGTATGTGGCCAAACATTTTACTGCCGTAAATTAGAGTGTGTGCATGTACAGTCAAGGGGAATGAAAGTCTACATACCCCTTGCACAGTCTTCACATTTTCGTGACAAACATTTTTATCTAAAAAGGGATTACATTAGCTTTTTTCCTGATCGATCTACACAACCTACTCCACATTTTTTCAAAGTTAAAGAAAAATTATAGAAATGTTCCAAATGACGAAGAAATACATTTGGAAAATGTTCTATACATTTCTTTCACTTAAAAATGGTGTAGTCAAATGTAATCCCATTTTAGATTACATTTCTTATGCAGCAAAAATGTGAAGACTGTGCAAGGGGTATGTAGACTTTCACTAGACACTGTATGAGTGGAAGCTCAGTCCCTCATCTAATAAGTGCATAATTAAACCCCTCTGACAATTACATCATGCATTATCAGGCCAAGCCAGATCCATTACTCCCAATCAATGGCATGGCCACAACAGGGCTTCTCCACCCACCAGGGACTGGCAGCCAAGCAGCTGCTTCTACTGAAGCTAGAAACCAGTAAGTGCTGTTTGTGATATCCAACACCAAGCATGGGGAAGGAGCAGGGTACTTAGAGCTAGGTGGAGAAAATGAAAAGTGAATTGGCCTCAATGAGGAGCTGGTGTGAGCGTGAGAGTGTAGTCGGGATATATGTTGAGTCATATTTTTAAGTGTATCATTTCTTTATTGAAGTGTGACCGTTGAAGAGGACGTATGATTTGGAACATACTTCACAGTATATGTGCCTTTACAGTGTCATCTATAATTCAAGTTCTTTATTTTATCTATTCTACTTGATCTACAGTATTCATCTTCTATTATGTTGTATTGTTAGAAAATGAACATGCAGTAGGCCAATGTATCTAAAAGAGACCATCGTCAACGTAGAATATGGTCAAATAAAAAAATTGTCTCTAAATATGACCATTGAACAAATATCACTTAATTGCTATGAATTTCCATGTATTAACTATTGTGCAGGTCAACAGCATACCACCCTGCATCCCACAGCTGTCTTGCCTTGTCCCTGGATGCTGCTGGAAGTGGTTTTGGAGGGCTAGTAGGAGGCACTCTTTCCTCTGGTCTAAAAAACTATCCCAATGCCCCAGGGCAGTGATTGGGGACATTGCCCTGTATAGGGTGACGTCTTTAGGATGTGACGTTAAACGGGTGTCCTGACTCTCTGTGGTCACTAAATATCCCATGGCACTTATCGTAAGAGTAAGGATGCTAAACCCGGTGTCCTGGCTAAATTCCCAATCTGGCCCTCATACCATCATGGCCACCTAATCATCCCCAGCTTACAATTGGCTCATTCATCCTCCCTCCTCTCCCCTGTAACTATTCCAGAATGTGTTCTGTCAACTTACCTGGTAAAATAAGGGTTAAAAATTAAATCACTGCCACTTCACAATAGACTCAGTGTATGCATAACGGTACTCAATCTAATTGTCAGCGATACCTAGTGATGGAAACATTTGAAGTACCAGGAAATAATGTCAGAGTTAATTGGAGAAGAGGCTATCTGTAGTATACCACTCTCTACCGTATTGAGGATTGGAATGTCTATTAATGAAGCCTATTGAGATCATTTGGGGTCAAATAGAAGGTTTTGAGGCCAGACTGATGCTACGACTATGTAACCAATATGAATTAAACATCAGAGGCACTTCAGCCAGCTGGAACATGTCGTTAGATCTTTAGCTGTCATATGTCACTGTAGCTAAGACTAGCTAAGAATGCTATCTCAATGCAAAGCAAGGCACTTAGAGATGGGTTGTTATGACTACCTTAACGTGACTTTGAGATTCTACTTGTAATGAAAAGTGCTATATAAATTAAATGTATTATTATTATTATGATTACCTGTAGCAAGTATTATAATGAACTATAAGTTTATCATAGGCATTATTAGCATGTTCCCCATAGGAAATGTCACTGTGTGTCTTTTACATTCATGATCACATAGGTTGTGTGTTTATTTGGACACAAGGAACAGAATTAGTGAAGTCAAGCCATATTCCAGTGTTTTTCCTACATAGATCATTATGCATGGCCATGCGGCGGGACAGGTTCAATGTCTTCATTGGCTCTGGAAGGTGGAAGGATGACCACATGCAAGCCGCCTGCCTGCCAATGTGAGCTAAGTGGAGGATGATCGTCTAATTTTGATTAATCTGCCACGTTCCCGTCTGCCTGTCAGAGTGGACTGGGAAATGAGGGACCAGAGACCCAGAGAAAAGATTAAATCACCACCCTCCTCCTCTTTCTCTTCTCTATTTCCTCCCCAACACTCCTTTTCACCAAAATTATTACATTACACGTCCAGGGGAACAACCATTAGCTCGGAACATGTTTTTTCAGGCCTGGCACAAGGCAATGTTGTTTCAGATTATCCAGTTGTTAGAGCTCATTTAAAACGAAGCGGCAGGATATCAGAGGCAGTGAACTCTGCACAGAGGGAGAGGAGGAGGTGTTGATAGAGTTTCGGTGCAGGTGACAAATGGAGAGGTCTGGGGGAGAAAGAACCGAGAATCAGATGGATTGTGTGGATTAGGGAGCTGTTGTTATTAATGGAGATGGGGCCTTTGGAGGCAACGTTTTGTATGTAGGATGTAATAATATTGGGTGATTATTATGAAGAAATAAGAAAGAATAGGCCCAGAATCTGAAATTCAAGCTTGGTGTATTGGTGTGAAACATGTTGAAAGTATTAGAAGCAGGATATTCAGTGACCAAGACTGCAATGTGCCCCTTTATTGTCTGTAACAGAAAAACCTCCTATGGAAAAGGATTAAACTAATGAGTTTACAGTGAAATAGGAAATTGCACTTATTTTTTAAGTAAAAAAAAACATGCTCTTTCAGGACAAGTAATCCTTGTGTTTAATTATTTATCTTGAGTAGACCAGTGCAGGAGATCAAGTAGATTAGTATCTAGGCTGGCACTGCCTGTTTTATGTAATCCTGCCTCAACTCCCCAAAGCCCCCTATACGGTGTCTGTCCTAATATGGACACCGTACCCCTCTCAGTTCTCATTTAGTCTGCCCTAACGGAATTAGACAGACTTCAGTAAAACAAGCACAACACATTCAAATCTACCCTGGCTGACACGACCCATGTGACCACACAGCGAGGAAGAGCTGTGACTCACTGGTCTGGACAGGAAGCCGTTTGTTAATGCGGAAATTGAGCAGACGCATGCGGATGCATTGATTGGGTCTCGCTCTCTTGAAAATAATCCTGTTGTTTGGAATTGAAAATCCAACAGTTGTAATGAAGGGGGGCGGCGCTGTAGGGCTATGTGTGGCTGTGCCTGTGGGTGTTTGAGTGAGAAAGACACGGAGGATAACTAAACAGCAAAAGCACAGCCCCCTTCAATATCAACGCATCATGCTGACAACATCAAAACAGTCTTTACAGACTCTGAAGTTAGGAAGACTTTGAGTTGGGTGTCAGACAAACTAATTCAAACCCCTCTTCAACCAACAAGCATCTAAAGCATGTACGATTGCTTTTGCTTTGTGAATTTTCCAGGTGCACATCCCATGTCATTCCAATGCGAGTGTTGTTGATTGATGCTCCTGTCTCCTGCTGATTGACTGCATGGTTGCATCAACTAGATTCAGCCGCGGGTTGATTTTTTCTTGAGCGGATGGTTAGTGGGCCAGAACATAATTACAAATAATTTGTGGACTGCAAATTGCCTGCAAGAAACCAACATATAAAATATTTGACTAAAACATAATACTTTCAAACCAAATTCTCCCCGCAGGCTGCCAGCTGGGGAACCCTGCCCTAGATGAAGGGACCAAAGTGCACTATGGCGGGGGCATGGATGCCATGGGGCGTCCCCCTCAGCCATGCGTCAAGTCTACTCCCTCTAACCCCTCTCCCCACAGGATGTGGGTCTCTGTACCCCTCCACCCACGCAGCTAGAGGTTAAGTAGGCTAAAGGCAGGACTATTCTCCCCGGGCCATAGGAGCTATGACCTATGCATAAGCAGATCTCCATTGGCTGTGTGCTGAGGTGAATTTAAAGGGCTGCGGGTTTCAAACCCTGCTCTCCCATGAGGTAAATATTTAGCTGTTCTGCAGTACAAAGCCAGTGCTCTACTGTAGTTTAAAGCTATCTGTTGTAAACGTGAACTGGGGTCATCAAATCCATATCCTGATACCACATAAATACACTGGTATTACATGATGGAAGCCAGATGAGGGGAAGGAAGACATAAAAGGGAAGGAGGTACAGTATGTATGATGTATGACTAAGGTTATGTTGATGGTGAGCCAAGCCCTGGGGGCCCAATTTCTTTTTTCTCCCCCTGTATTTGATCTTTACATGTTAGGTGAGATTGTTGCACATCTGTGAAGACAACACACATTTTAACTAAATCAATCAATGGTATTGGGAACTGTGAGGGAATGATACTGTAAGGGAATCATCCTACAGCGGCAGGCCACATTGTTCCATGTTGGGAAACAGAAGCTGCAGGGAAGCTAGTAGAGGCTAATGCTGGCTGAAAGGGGAGGCTAATATTTACCTCATTGCTCTGTTCTCCAGTCCGTATCGATCCGCCATAATATATGTTTAGCTGATCCTGTTCGGTCTCCTTTCAGTAAACAGGCCCCAGTCAATACTGTCACACAGCGTTTGACTAACACCTCGCCATGTAACTTGCCAGAGCCGGTTGCCGGGGTGGGGGGTGGGGGTGGGCCGGGGGAGGGGCACACTGCATTTCAAATGAAGAGGCGGCTCGGGCTCTCTGTTTTTTCCGATGCACTAACACTGGAGATGATAATGACTAGCAGAGTTCCAAACTGTCATGTCGTGGCGTGTTTGTGCCATCTAGTAGCGCCTGGCCCCTGTGCACCTGCTGCTGCTGCTGCCGGATTCATTATGGATTTCTCTAATGGCTTTTTGACTTTTAATAGCATGGTTTAGCTCCGTGCCTGTAATGAATCACTAGATGTCATCCCAGGGCCTAATGAGAGAACTCACTATTTCTCCAAATGGGCCGACGCTCTGCCAGAGCTGTGGCAGCTCCATGGATCCTCTGCTTTATAAATTCTTATACAGTATTTGTTTGTGTGATGATCGATTAGTATGTGGATGCCAGTTTCAGAAGGATACAGTTGTATACTGAACAAAAATATAAATACAACATGTAAAGTGTTTGTCCCATTCTTTATGAGCTGAAATAAAAGATCCCAGAAATGTTCCATACGCACAAGAAGCTTATTTCTCAAAAATGTTGGGCACATGTTTGGGATGCTCTGGATTGACGTGTACGACAGTATGTTCCAGTTCCCGCCAATGTCCAGCAACTTCGCACAGCCATTGAAGAGGAGTGGGACAACATTCCACAGGCCACAATCAACAGCCTCATCAACTCTATTTGAATGAGATGTGTCGTGCTGCATGAGGCAAATGGTGGTCACACCATGTGGTATTATAATGATGACAGAACTATGTGAGTTTGCACATTCAGATTCGTGGTTGCAAGTACAATTCGCAAATGTGTAATTTAATTTCACAAGCTTGTATCATGATGTTTGAAAGATTTAACAACGGTGGCAAACTTGTAACTTGACATTTGAGTACATAAGATTTGCAAATATAATTTATTTTCAGAATTATTGCAAGTCCATTTACGACTATCAATATTCTGATGTGAATCAAAAATACCCTTGCAGGTTTTTAATCTGCTCTTGCTCGGAGTTCTGTCACTGTTGTCACATTGTAGAAGGTTTTGTAAATTTGTAGGAAGAGGTTTTCAAGTAAAATCTTGATTTGCGCACTGGGGGCAGGACCTTTTGCTCCTGACTAATCAGTTCCCTCTGCCATTGGCTGGATTGTTCCATCAATCAAATCTCAGGAAGTAGCTACCCACATGATGAGGTAAAGAAAACCAAAGTGATCTACTAATCGTAATCGTCTCTTTTTTTCCATGTACATCAATTTTTGTTGTTGTTAGTGAAAAGGCATGATAGAATTTTGCTTATCATCTGAAATATAATGGTACATTTCAGACAAACTCCAGACATTGCATTGACAGCCACTGTTGCGTTAGCTATCTGGCCTCTGACATTCATCCTAGCTTAACCATCAACTGGCTAGCTTTATCAGGCAGCTTTAGATATGAGGGGAAAACAAATATATTTGCTAGATAACCATGTGATTTTATATTTTATATAAATGCCATTAACGTTAGCTAGACAGCTAGCTAAATTGAAACTGCTGGGGGAAAGGTAGCTAGCTAACTCCCACCATCATCACTGCAGTCTAGTTAATGTTAGCTAGGTTAAAAAAAAGAACTATAGCTATATTTGCTAGCTACATTTTAAAGACCTGTCACTGAGTTTTGAACACTTTGTCAAACTACTTTAATTCCACTGCCTGTTTATTGATTAATTGGTGACTGAAAAAATAGATAACTAGGCTGTTTTGGTTGGGTATCTTTTGGCTGATGTGAACATTTACATGAGTGTTTAATTAGCCTAGTTAGCCAAGTTAAGGACTGACTAGGTGTATTGTTATTCATGTTTTGGTTATTGCATTACAGGTGGAGAGGGAGTAAGATCACTAGAAAGCAGCATGCTGCCAGACCACCACAGGACCCTACAGGTATTAGTCAATGCTTATGCATTGGATATTGTATGTGAATTGACTATTTAGATCAACGATACTAACAAAATGGTTGGATTGTTCAGCAACATATGCAGTAAATGCTAACACGGCTTTGGTGATGAAAGGTACATCATTCATTTGTGATCTGCCTATCAGGCCACTGCATGCTATGACAAGGGCCTTGATGGTGACACACATCTGCTTCAAGCTGCCTGACTGAATACGGGGACCTTCAGTGGTACCTTCCCTTTGATTACAGCAAGAGTCTCCTTATCTCTGTCTCGTAGCCATTTAATGTGTACTGTATGTCACAACTCAAATTCATACAAACTGCCACAAACACAAGAACTGACTTATATTCACTTGTCCCTGGATGTGTAGACTGGCAGCCCAATTCTGATCTTTTGACCGATCACATACGTTAATTTTTTTACATCAGCTCTTTTTCAGAGCTGTTCTGGTTGGTCAAAATACCAAATTAGTGGAAAACATATCAGATTTGGGCTGCCAGTCTAAACGCAGACTATTTGTCCTATTCTTCAGTCTTGTCTGGGATATATATTTTAGTTGGCACACCTGTATGATGTCTTATATTAATAAAAATGTATTCACCCTGGTTATGAGACTTGCATTGATTTTAGACCTTTTTGAATCATAAGCTCTACAGTGAGCCTACCATTAAAATTATAGACTGATCATGTCTTTGTCAGTGGGCAAACATACAAAATCAGCAGGGGATCAAATACTTTTTTCCCTCACTGTAAGTGTTGTCTTGATGGAGAAAGTCTGCATGTTGTCAGATGTTTATATTACCAGAGTAGTAACCTACCAATAAATGAACATGAGTAGTTTATACCAAACTTTATTGCATTTGGTGGTCATCCCCCAAATTTGACCATTTAGAGCCTTGATAGTTGCATCCTTCCTAAGGGAACTGTCTGCTGATAGCTAGCAGGTTTTTTGATGTTCCATGGCCCAGCAGACTCACCTGGGAATAAGGGGATAAAACGTACATTTTTATAAAAGTCTGGGAGACTTGGGAGGAGAGTGTATGAGTTTGAGTGAGTACAGTAAATCCAATCCAACCAGTGGCCCTGGGTAATTAAGCAATAAGGCCAGAGGCGGCCAATATACCATGGCTAAGGGCTGTTCGTATGTACAACACAATGCGGAGTGCCTGGATATAGCCCTTAGCTGTAGTATATTGGCCATATACCACAACCCTAGGCTTGTGTTGTGCTGTCGTCAGAAAAGTTGCAAAGACTATCCGTCAACCAATTACAAAAACGTAAAACAGCATTATTCCCCACCCAACAGCCTCATTGGACATGTGATTCATGCATTTTGGTTTGAAGGTAGCCTTACTATGTGGTTGAAGTTGTATCTTCATGTCTGTTACTTCGCTCTCACTCCCTCTGACCCCTAAACCCTCACCCCTGACCTCCCATTGGCCCAGGTCCTCCAGCAAAACCCTCTAATCACAGTCTCTCTGACAGGGAGTTACTCCAGGAGTAGACAGGTTTATGGTGCATCGGGCTTCCCCACTCTGCATATCAGTGGAGTATTAGCTATACATATTTGAAACAAATATGCATGACTCACTTACATGGAGTGCTCCATGTTCCTGCTGGTAGCAGGCCTCAACCTGGATGCAGGAAAATGTTCTGCCTTGGAGTATTGTTGTATCCATCTCCACCAGGCTCCTTGAAATCATATGACACAACTGCATAGATTAACAAAAGAAAATGGTAACTGTATTTAGTCAATTGAAGTCATTACAGCCATAGGTTCTTTACACAGGAGTGTAGAGGTTTTTGTTCCAGCACTTCACTAACACCTCATTCAACTAATTGTGGTCTAAATTGAACAAAAACTTGCACAGTTTAGTCCCCTGGGGCAGAAATCACCCATGTCTGTATTATTGAATGAGCTTCCCAAGTTACAAGCTTTGCTACAATTCTGCATGATAGAGAACAACATGTGTGGATCTATCTAACCTTGTGAATAAACTCCAAGAACAAGATTCTTTTCCTGGTGGCTGGGAGGTTCCCAAGTTTTTTTTTTACATCTGTCTGGGTGTTAGGGATGTGCTTCAACCTGAGGAAAAGAGAAGAGGAAAAAATGAACCTCACCGGCCTCCCGAGTGGCGCAGCGGTCTAAGGTACTGCATCGCAGTGTTGCGGCGTCACTACAGCCTGGGGTTCGATCCCGTGACCGGGAGTCCCTTAGGGTGGCGCACAATTGGCCCAGCGTTGTCCGGGTTAGGGGAGGGTTTGACTGGGGGGGCTTTACTTGGCTCATTGTGCTCTAGTGATGCAGTGTACTCCTGAGTGGCACAGTGGTCTAAGGCACTGCATCGCAGTGCTAACTGTGCCACTAGATCCTGGTTCGAATCCAGGCTCTGTCGCAGCCGGCCGCGACCGGGAGACTCATGGGCGGCGCACAATTGGCCCAGTGTCGTCCAGGGTAGGGGAGGGAATGGCCGGCAGGGATGTAGCTCAGTTGATAGAGCATGGCGTTTGCAACGCCAGGGTTGTGGGTTTGATTCCCACGGGGGGCCAGTATAAAAAAATATGTATTCACTAACTGTAAGTCGCTCTGGATAAGAGCGTCTGCTAAATGACTAAAATGTAAATGTAGCGGGCCAGGCGCCTGCAGGCTGACTTCAATCGTCAGTTGAACAGTGTTTCCTCTGACACATTGGTGCAGCTGGCTTCCGGGTTAAGCGAGCGGGTGATAAGAAGTGCGGCTTAGCGGGTCATGTTTCGGAGGACGCATGACTTGACCTTTGCCTCTCCCGAGTCTGTTGGGCAGTTGCAGCGATGAGACAAGATTGTAATCACGAAATTGTGGAAAAAAAGGGGGTAAAAAATATAACTAAAATAACCTCACTGCTCAAATTTCAGTGCTGGTTCAAGTTTCTGAGAACCACAACCACATTAAATATGCCATCAATTTGTAAACAGTTTTACATATTCATAAGCTTGCTCAAGTTGTAACCAGTTCATTTTTAGCTTGCTAGTCTATTTGCAGTGAAATTGAGAGGGGTATTTTTCTTGCCAACTTTTTCATTCACCAGTTAATCAATAAACAGGCAGTGGAATTAAGTAGTTTGACAAAAAGTGTTCAAAAGTCAGTAAAAAGTCAAATACAGTTATAGTTAATAGGTTTTATTTTCTAGAATCCTAGCTAACATAGCTACACTGCAGTGATGATGATGGGAGTTAGCTAGCTACCTTTCCCCCAGCAGTTTCAATTTAACGTTAATAGAATTTTATAAACAATCAATCAGATGGTTAACTAGCAAATATATGATTTTTCCCCTCACATCTAAAGCTGCAGTGACAGTGACAGAACACCAAGCGCACAGATTCAAAATCTGCAAGTGTATCTTTGATTCACAGCAGAATATTCATAGTCATAAATGGACTTGCAATAATTCTGAAAATAAATCCTTTGCAAATCTTATTGATTGTATGCAAATGTCAAGTTACAAGTTTGCGACCGTTGTTAAATCTTTTTACATTTACCAGACGCTGTTATCCAGAGCGACTTAGTTAGTGAGTGCATACATTATTATTATTTTGTTTTGTTTCATACTGGCCCCCCGTGGGAATCGAACCCACAACGCTGGCGTTGCAAACGCCATGCTCTACCAACTGAGCTACATCCCTACCAGCCATTCCCTCCCCTACCCTGGACAACGCTGGGCCAATTGTGCGCCGCCCCATGGGTCTCCCGGTGGCGGCTGGCTACGACAGAGCCTGGATTCCAACCAGGATCTCTAGTGGCACAGCTAGCACTGCGATGCAGTGCCTTAGACCACTGCGCCACATCTTTCACACATCATGAAACAAGCTTGTGAAATTAAATTACACATTTGCGAATCGTACTTGCAACCACTAATCTGAATGTGCGACCACGAAATTCAAAATACAAACTCTCGTAGTTCTGTCATCATTATAATCACATAAACCCAGATACTGACCGGTTTTCTGATTCACGCCCCTACCTTTTTTCAAAAAGATATCTTTGACCAACAGATGTATATCTGTATTCCCAGTCATGTGAAATCCATAGATAAGGGCCTAATGAATTTATTTTAATTGACTGATTTCCTTATATGAACTGTAACTCAGTAAAATCTTTGAAATTGTTGCATGTTGCGATTGTATTTTTGAGTCACGATGATGAAGAGCATAGATAACCCTACCTCTTTGTCGAACGTTAAGTGCTCCCCCAACGGCAGGGAGCAGCCCGGGAAACAACAGGGGATGGATGATCTGGTTACACACCTGCTATACTAATGAGTCTCAGAGCTCTAAAATAAGTCACATCCTCTAACTGAGGTAAAGAGAAGAAGCGTTCCACTAGCACTCAAAAAGGTGAAATACACATTTCAATAATTTTCACACTCTATCAACGTGTCAAAACTCCAACTTTTTCCAGAATCGTCAATGTCAATGTATTCTCTATGGTGGATTATATATTCCATATGAATGTGTGGGGTCATGTCAATATCTATTGGCGGGAGGTCTGTTTGGTCTCATTTAAAAGATAGGGGAGCTTACTTCTGGATAGCCAATCAATATGACCTCTACAAAATGTATTGGCATAATCAATCACTCAGTCACATACATGTTTTAAAATTCTGTCTTTCAGCACTAGGTGACAAGTCGTATTACCATTCATAACATTACATACTTTCAGTGACGAATGTCCTACAGATATAGGCATTAATTTTAGACCTGAAACATTTGATGAAACATATCAAGCGGAATGTGAAGTCTATGCAGACTATGCACTTTTTCTGATGAATCATTGATACAAACATTTGTTGTCAAATATTTATCTTTACAAATGTGTTCAAGATCAGATAGTACTACAATTTATTTAGAGTTTTAACGAGCATGCTGGTGCGATCTGTTCATGCTGTCACATCTAAAGCAGACACCTGTCTCTCTTTACAAATTGACAGCAGGTGTTTGTGTAATGTAATCCTAGTGGTAGAACACCTTCTCTGCACTAGAGACTATAGTCTTCTGCAGAAATAAAGGTCAATGTTGTAACATTGTTGTGCATCTACAAACTGTATGGCAGTCCAGAGGTACTCATGTTGCAGTTGTACAACATCCAACACTACACATTTGTTAGGTCTAGAAAATACTATCTAACCAGAAATCAAATCCCAGGCTATACATGTTCAAGGTGATCCCCACCCCTACCTTATGCATTGACTCTCTTCTGGGTTTGGATACAATTGTTCCTGTAAATATCGACCATAGACTAATGCAATGCAATGAATACGAATAAGGTTCTTTTAAAGTGAATTCGATGAAATGTTCCACATCAAGTAATGTATGTCACATAGTGCCGTATATTTGTTCTACCTGTATATCACCGCAATACCTCTGTTTGTCACCAGAGTTTTAAAATCAATCAGACTCAGTGAGTTATTCACAGTCCAACATCAAAAAGGCATTACTTATCTGGTGCTTTTAATTTTCAATCCATCTGTCAACACTGCTGAAATATGGAATCTCATTACTTTGAACAAGTGGGGAGGGGGACAAAGTAAATCATATTTCATTTTATACCGAGTCCATACACAACTGACTGCCTCTGAAGGAGAGAGAGAGAGAGAGAGAGAGAGAGAGAGAGAGAGAGAGAGAGAGAGAGAGAGAGAGAGAGAGAGAGAGAGGAGAGAGAGGAGGAGAGAGAGAGAGAGAGAGAGAAGAGAGAGAGAGAGAGAGAGAGAGAGAGAGAGAGAGAGAGAGAGAGAGAGAGAGAGAGAGAGAGAGAGAGAGAGAGAGAGAGAGAGAGAGAGAGAGAGAGAGAGAGAGAGAGAGAGAGAGAGAGAGAGAGAGAGAGAGAGAGAGAGAGAGAGAGAGAGAGAGAGAGAGAGAGAGCCCTGCCACATCCGACGAGCGTCAGAGCCGGTGTAGTACGATTCAATCTTAGTCCTGTATTGACTCTTTGCCTGTTTGATGGTTCGTCGGAGGGCATAGCGGGATTTCTTATAAGCGTCCGGGTTAGAGTCCCGCTCCTTGAAAGCGGCAGCTCTACCCTTTAGCTCAGTGCGGATGTTTCCTGTAATCCATGGCTTCTGGTTGGGGTATGTACGTACGGTCACTGTGGGGATGACATCATCGATGCACTTATTGATGAAGCCAGTGACTGATGTGGTGTACTCCTCAATGCTATCTGAAGAATCCCCGAACATGTTCCAGTCTGTGCTAGCAAAACAGTCCTGTAGCTTAGCATCTGCGTCATCTGACCACTTTTTTATTAACCGAGTCACTGGTGCTTCCTGCTTTAGTTTTTGCTTATAAGCAGGAATCAGGAGGATAGAGTTATGGTCAGATTTGCCAAATGGAGGGCGAGGGAGAGCTTTGTATGCGTCTCTGTGTGTGGAGTAAAGGTGGACTAGAGTTTTTTTTCCTCTGGTTGCACATTTAACATGCTGGTAGAAATTAGGTAGAACGGATTTAAGTTTCCCTGCATTAAAGTCCCCGGCCACTAGGAGCGCTGCCTCTTGATGAGCGTTTTCCTGTTGACTTATGGCCTTATACAGCTCATTCAGTGTAATCTTAATGCCAGCATTGGTTTGTGGTGGTAAATAGACAGCTACGAAAAATATAGATGAAAACTCTCTTGGTAAATAGTGTGGTCTACAGCTTATCATAAGATACTCTACCTCAGGCGCGCAAAACCTCGAGACTTCCTTAGTATTTGATTTTGTGCACCAGCTGTTGTTTACAAATATACACAGACCGCCACCCCTTGTCTTACCGGAGTCAGCCGTTCTATCCTGCCGATGTAGCGTATAGCCCGCTAGCTGTATGTTATCCATGTCGCTGTTCAGCCACGACTCGGTGAAACATAAGATATTACAGTTTTTAATGTCCCGTTGGTAGGATAACCGTAATCTTAGGTCATCCAATTTATTTTCCAATGATTGAAGATTGGCTAATAGGATTGATGGGAGCGGCAGTTTACTCGCTCGCTGTCGGATCCTTACAAGGCACCCCGACCTACGTCCATGATATCTCCGTCTCTTCCTCATGCGAATGACGGGGATTTGGGCCTTGTTGGGTGCCTGTAGGATATCCTTCGCGGCCGACTCGTTGAAGAAAAATGATTCGTCCAATACGAGGTGAGTAATCGCTGTCCTGATATCCAGAAGCTCTTTTTGTTTATAAGAGACGATGGCAGAAACATTATGTACAAAATAAATTACAAATAACGCGGAAAAACACACATAATAGTACAATTGGTTAGAGGGCTGTAAAACGGCAGCCATCTTCTCCGGCAGCCATCTTCTCCGGCACCATCAACTCAACTCGCCGTGTTTGGAGGAGGAAGAATGCTGCCTATGACCCCAAGAACACCATCCCCACCGTCAAACATGGAGGTGGAAACATTATGCTTTGGGGGTGTTTTTTTGCTAAGGGGACAGGACAACTTTACCGCATCAAAGGGACGATGGACGGGGCCATGTACCGTCAAATCTTGGGTGAGATCCTCCTTCCCTCAGCCATGGCATTGAAAATGGGTTGTGGATGGGTATTCCAGCATGACAATGACCCAAAACACACGGCCAAGGCAACAAAGGAGTGGCTCAAGAAGAAGCACATTAAGGTCCTGGAGTGGCCTAGCCAGTCTCCAGACCTTAATCCCATAGAAAATCTGTGGAGGGAGCTGAAGGTTCGAGTTGCCAAACGTCAGCCTCGAAACCTTAATGACTTGGAGAAGATCTGCAAAGAGGAGTGGGACAAAATCCCTCCTGAGATGTGTGCAAACCTGGTGGCCAACTACAAGAAACGTCTGACCTCTGTGATTGCCAACAAGGGTTTTACCACCAAGTACTAAATCATGTTTTGCAGAGGGGTCAAATACTTATTTCCCTCATAAAAATGCAAATCAATTTATAACATTTTTGACATGCGTTTTTCTGGATTTTTTTGTTGTTATTCTGTCTCTCACTGTTCAAATAAAAATACCATTAAAATTATAGACTGATCATTTCTTTGTCAGTGGGCAAACGTACAAAATCAGCAAGGGATCAAATACTTTTTTCCCTCACTGTACATAATATGACATTTGAAATGTCTATATTCTTTTGAAACTTCTGAGTGTAATGTTTACTGTTAATATTTATTGTTTATTTCACTTTTGTTTACTATCTACTTCACTTGCTTTGGCAATGTTAACATACGTTTCCCATGCCAATAAAGCCCTTAAATTGAAGAGAGAGAGAGAGAGAGAGAGAGAGAGAGAGAGAGAGAGAGAGAGAGAGAGAGAGAGAGAGAGAGAGAGAGAGAGAGAGAGAGGAGAGAGAGAGAGAGAGAGAGAGAGGAGAGAGAGAGAGAGAGAGAGAGAGAGAGAGAGAGAGAGAGAGAGAGAGAGAGAGAGAGAGAGAGAGAGAGAGAGAGAGAGAGAGAGAGAGAGAGAGAGAGAGAGAGAGAGAGAGAGAGAGCCCTGCCACATCCGACGAGCGTCAGAGCCGGTGTAGTACGATTCAATCTTAGTCCTGTATTGACTCTTTGCCTGTTTGATGGTTCGTCGGAGGGCATAGCGGGATTTCTAATAAGCGTCCGGGTTAGAGTCCCGCTCCTTGAAAGCGGCAGCTCTACCCTTTAGCTCAGTGCGGATGTTTCCTGTAATCCATGGCTTCTGGTTGGGGTATGTACGTACGGTCACTGTGGGGATGACATCATCGATGCACTTATTGATGAAGCCAGTGACTGATGTGGTGTACTCCTCAATGCTATCTGAAGAATCCCGGAACATGTTCCAGTCTGTGCTAGCAAAACAGTCCTGTAGCTTAGCATCTGCGTCATCTGACCACTTTTTTATTAACCGAGTCACTGGTGCTTCCTGCTTTAGTTTTTGCTTATAAGCAGGAATCAGGAGGATAGAGTTATGGTCAGATTTGCCAAATGGAGGGCGAGGGAGAGCTTTGTATGCGTCTCTGTGTGTGGAGTAAAGGTGGACTAGAGTTTTTTTTCCTCTGGTTGCACATTTAACATGCTGGTAGAAATTAGGTAGAACGGATTTAAGTTTCCCTGCATTAAAGTCCCCGGCCACTAGGAGCGCTGCCTCTTGATGAGCGTTTTCCTGTTGACTTATGGCCTTATACAGCTCATTCAGTGTAATCTTAATGCCAGCATTGGTTTGTGGTGGTAAATAGACAGCTACGAAAAATATAGATGAAAACTCTCTTGGTAAATAGTGTGGTCTACAGCTTATCATAAGATACTCTACCTCAGGCGCGCAAAACCTCGAGACTTCCTTAGTATTTGATTTTGTGCACCAGCTGTTGTTTACAAATATACACAGACCGCCACCCCTTGTCTTACCGGAGTCAGCCGTTCTATCCTGCCGATGTAGCGTATAGCCCGCTAGCTGTATGTTATCCATGTCGTCGTTCAGCCACGACTCGGTGAAACATAAGATATTACAGTTTTTAATGTCCCGTTGGTAGGATAACCGTAATCTTAGGTCATCCAATTTATTTTCCAATGATTGAAGATTGGCTAATAGGATTGATGGGAGCGGCAGTTTACTCGCTCGCTGTCGGATCCTTACAAGGCACCCCGACCTACGTCCATGATATCTCCGTCTCTTCCTCATGCGAATGACGGGGATTTGGGCCTTGTTGGGTGCCTGTAGGATATCCTTCGCGCCGACTCGTTGAAGAAAAAATGATTCGTCCAATACGAGGTGAGTAATCGCTGTCCTGATATCCAGAAGCTCTTTTTGTTTATAAGAGACGATGGCAGAAACATTATGTACAAAATAAATTACAAATAACGCGGAAAAACACACATAATAGTACAATTGGTTAGAGGGCTGTAAAACGGCAGCCATCTTCTCCGGCAGCCATCTTCTCCGGCACCATCAACTCAACTCGCCGTGTTTGGAGGAGGAAGAATGCTGCCTATGACCCCAAGAACACCATCCCCACCGTCAAACATGGAGGTGGAAACATTATGCTTTGGGGGTGTTTTTTTGCTAAGGGGACAGGACAACTTTACCGCATCAAAGGGACGATGGACGGGGCCATGTACCGTCAAATCTTGGGTGAGATCCTCCTTCCCTCAGCCATGGCATTGAAAATGGGTTGTGGATGGGTATTCCAGCATGACAATGACCCAAAACACACGGCCAAGGCAACAAAGGAGTGGCTCAAGAAGAAGCACATTAAGGTCCTGGAGTGGCCTAGCCAGTCTCCAGACCTTAATCCCATAGAAAATCTGTGGAGGGAGCTGAAGGTTCGAGTTGCCAAAGCGTCAGCCTCGAAACCTTAATGACTTGGAGAAGATCTGCAAAGAGGAGTGGGACAAAATCCCTCCTGAGATGTGTGCAAACCTGGTGGCCAACTACAAGAAACGTCTGACCTCTGTGATTGCCAACAAGGGTTTTACCACCAAGTACTAAATCATGTTTTGCAGAGGGGTCAAATACTTATTTCCCTCATAAAAATGCAAATCAATTTATAACATTTTTGACATGCGTTTTTCTGGATTTTTTTGTTGTTATTCTGTCTCTCACTGTTCAAATAAAAATACCATTAAAATTATAGACTGATCATTTCTTTGTCAGTGGGCAAACGTACAAAATCAGCAAGGGATCAAATACTTTTTTCCCTCACTGTACATAATATGACATTTGAAATGTCTATATTCTTTTGAAACTTCTGAGTGTAATGTTTACTGTTAATATTTATTGTTTATTTCACTTTTGTTTACTATCTACTTCACTTGCTTTGGCAATGTTACAGTTTTTCTCGATTGCTAAGACACATTTCTTGAAAGCTGCTCTCCTTTTCTCTTAACTGTGAACACAAAACCCAATTTTCAAGCTACATTCACAAAACCTCAGACTCTTCTTGCAAAACCAAACTTTCACCTCAAAACAGTTCAATCTGTGCTCAAAACTGAACTATGTTGTCAAATCGTGCCCCGAGTCAATCAAAATAAAAAACACTACTGAACAGTCACTAAACACTACGTAGAAAAATAGAAAACACAATGCTCAGGACATGAAGCTGGAGAAATAAATGTTTATTGTTCACTGTAGGCTAAATGCATGTTGCAAAACAAAAAAAACCTGTGCATTTAGCACTTGTACAAAAAAACAAAACAGAAATATTGTGCATTTACATGTAGCACTTGTAAAAACAAACAGAAATCTTATGCGTTTGCCACTTGTGTACAGTAAGCCCATGTAAAAATAAAGTACAAAAATATACAAATAAGTGCATTACTCAGCCACAGCATCATGTCTCCGTACTGGGTCAGGCCACAGGACTTCATCCACATCACAGGCCACATTTTGTCTGGCCAGGCAACGGGGAAAAAACCCCTGGCATGCCGTATCCAGGCTTGGCATGCCTCCACACCTATGTCACCACAGGCAAGTCCCATGGCTTGCAGGAGATTTACCCTGGTGTAAGGTTGGCGTTCATATACCTTCCACCGCCATGAGGAGAAGAATTCCTCAATGGGGTTTAGGAAAGGGGAGTACGGTGGAAGGCAAAGATTGATAAAACCTTGGTTCATATTGTACCACTCTCTAACCTGGAGGGCTCTGTGAAAACTCACATTGTCCCAAACAACAACATAGATGGGATGCTCATCCTGCTGCCCTAACAAAGCATCTCGCATGTGATTGAGGGAAAATGAGGAGCTGGTGAGTGTTGTAGGGCCCCAGGTTGGCATGATGGTGGACAACCCCATGATTGCTGATGGCAGCACATAATGTGACATTGCCACCACGCTGCCCAGGAACACCAACAATGGCCGATGGCCAATCACATTACGGCCTCTCCTTCTCCTTTTGGTGAGATTAAACCCAGCTTCATCCATGTAGATGTATTGATGGGGGTCTTTCCATTGCATCCAGTTGAAAAACCCTCTGTAGAAATAGATATAGTTTTGTAAGTGATACGGAAAAAGTGATTTAGGCCACTACAGTAAATCACTACTTAGAGTAATCAACATTGAATGTGTCTGGATATATGCCAACCTGTACATACTGGAATCTTTGCTCTTTGACTCTGTCTGAGTTGCGATCAAAGGGCACTCTGTATAGCTGTTTCATGCGCAGTCTGTTGCGCTTGAGGACACGATCAACAGTAGAGAGGCTGACACTGTTGATACCCTCAAAATGTAAATGGTCCTCAATGATCTTCTGCTGAATTTCGCTCAGTTTAATGGCATTTTTCTTACGGACCATATCAACAATTAGGGTCTCTTGGTGTGGGGAGAACATACCTGTCCTCCCACCCCCATGTGGCAGTCTTTCAATTCTACAAAAAGAGAACATGGAATACTAGGCCTACAAACAGTTAGACCAACCCTCCATTACAATACTACAGTACATTGGTACAGTGATGTACTGAAACATATATTCACTTACAGTATACTGTGGTACAGTATATAGTATGTCATACAGTAATTGCTGTCAACATTTACATACTGTACTATAATGTCAGAAAAAGGTAATTACCTGTTCTCTTCTCTAAATCTTCGGATTATGGTGGACACAGTGAATCTACTGATGTTTGGTTGTACCCTTTGTCCAGCCTCCCTCATGCTCATACCATGGACAAGAACATGGTCAATCACAGTAGCTCTGATTTCATCAGATATTACTGTTCTTTGTCTTCGCTGACCACCTCGACCACCTCGACCACCTCGACCTCCTCTCACACGAACTCTTCCTCTCAGATTTCTATCCATTGTAGGGCCTCACAAACCAGTGCTCTCTGAACTGGCTTACTGTATATGTTCCCTCACATCATTAGCCACAAGTGTGATCAATTTTGAGTTGTTGTGTTCAAGTGGTGATACCTGTGCTCTAATTGTGTTTGACTTTTGTCACATGTGCTCACCATTATGCAGCACGGGTGCATCCCAATGAAAATGTGTTGGCAAGTTGTGTCTAAACAGGTGAAAAGTGCTTATGGTTTTGCCAAAAGAGTGATTGATTCAATCAGTGGGTTCAGGCAACTGAGCATTTGGTTCAGACAATAGGGTTTAGTGTTTTAGCAATTGAGAAAAACTGTAACATACGTTTCCCATGCCAATAAAGCCCTTAAATTGAAGAGAGAGAGAGAGAGAGAGAGAGAGAGAGAGAGAGAGAGAGAGAGAGAGAGAGAGAGAGAGAGAGAGAGAGAGAGAGAGAGAGAGAGAGAGAGAGAGAGAGAGAGAGAGAGAGAGAGAGAGAGAGAGAGAGTTGACTTCTTTGGTCAATATGTCAGAAGAATACATAAACTCTTACCCTAAGTCAATGATTACAAAACATTGGTACATGAAAGTCACAAGTGTTTTACTTTAGCTGAATACTGATACAAGCAGTGTCAGACTTTCATTCATCTCGGAAACCCAGAACTAAGATCTCAAGTAATTGCGTCAGATTGTCGATTAAGTTCTGAGGGAAATATATGAGAAAATATTCTATCATCCTGCCCCCCACCCCACCCGCCGCCCCTCCTATGGGCCAGATGTGTCCTCCCCTTTTGATTTTCCAAAGATACACACCCACTAAATCGTTATTTGTTTAAATAACCAGTGATGAAAAACCTGTGCACATGAACAACTGTTGCCCATTAGTCAGCGCATCCCACAGTCTTTTGACAGACGTTACGATACCATTTATGTTACGTAGTCTTTCCACAAGAGATAAGACTTTCAGTACAGTTCTACTGTACTGCTTGTGTTGTTGTGTCCATTTTGCTCGTTAAAGAAGAGATTCTGCTAATTATTCATGACACACTGTAGTAGATTGAGATACAAATTGAACGCGGTGTCCTTTTAAATCCATCAATGTACAAAGTCGAATAATTCATGTCTATTACAGACTAAATTATTCATTTGCCAGGGTAATGAAAATATGCAAATTAGAATTGCTATCAAAAAAGAATATGTAACACTCCTCACCCGCCGTAATTAGAATAAGTCATTATTTCAACATTATTTTCTGAAGTGGAATTATTAGGGCCTGTCACATTCTCATGGCATGTGAGAACACCAAATCCTGTTTGATTGAAAATAATTTATGATGACTAATTTAATACAAAGAACTTGTTTTGAGGGGTTGGTTTGTATTACAGTAATTTACATTTACATTTACATTTAAGTCATTCAGCAGACGCTCTTATCCAGAGCGATTTACAAATTGGTGCATTCAACTTAGGAATAAAATAACAATTGAACTAATGAAATGAAAACTTCGTAAACAGTATCACAAGCTGAACGTTTCTTAGTAATGATATATAGAAAGCTATATAGGCGTCCACCAACAACGTTCAGTGGTGTTAATTTAGTTTCACCCATACCAGTCAGCCTTACAGAACCTCATGATAACTCAGTCTTTCCTCTGAGTGAAACAGCACTTGTTCCCAACCAGCGTCTCTCACTCAGCTGCTTCTGACTAAGCAAAGGAAACCCTTCAATCCCTCGCCCTCAGTGTTCTGTTTCTTCCCCCCCCTTCATCTACGATGGGGCCACAGAATCGTAACCCAACAGAGAACTATTCTGAAAGTTTATCAACAGCTCCTAGTCAGTCCTCCCTCCCTCTTTGTGCTCTCCTCCCTGGGTTCCTCTTCCCTTCCTCCCTTACATTCCTCTCCCTCTGGGCCCACTAGAAAGAAGGCCTCTGTCACTAACCAGGGGAGAAAATGGCGGAATTCATCCCATGCTTTGTCGGTGATAACACTCCCCGAGCGTGAGACATCCCGGGCTCAGATTACAAGCAGAGGATTCATTCCTTGCGTTTCTCCTTGTCACCTCACTTTCAATGCCTCGCATTAAGCAATTTGCCACAGAATAATGGGCGCTATCAGGACGAGGGCAGCCCCCTAAAGACTGGGTGTCTATGCAGCCATCACGTTGAGGGACCAACAGTCATGCGGTTGCTGCATTCCTGCATCTACATACACTTGATTCGTGTAGATAAAACAGAGCATTGCCTGTTTGTGTGCTTTGGTGAATCCCATTCATTTCCATAGCCTTTCAGCACAACAAACATGTCTTTGGTATGGGCCATCATAGCTGTGGAATCACTTCACATAGTATAGCAGTGAGTCATGAACTTTAGCCCACACACAGTGTCCTGATATCAAATCCACCATTTAGCTGAATTAAAGATGAAATCATGGTCAAGAAGCCTTAATATACAATGTTTACTGTTATCATCTTCACATGCTAGGCATTGCAATGGGCATGTAAGTCGCTGTAAGATTCTGTAAGTGGCCTACATTAAACAAGGCTAACGATGAGTTATCAACTGATCTGTGAACTCCCCTGCTTCTCTGCACTGGAAAATAGTGCTGATTAATGGCTCTCTCGCTCTGCCTGGCTGGTGCCAGTTCTGATGTAACTCTGCCAGGAAGCAGTCTGTTTGCAGATATTTGAGACAAAGCCGAATGCCAGCCAAGCTTGAGTCACTCTATTCTTCAGTGTGCCTGTTTTTCTAGCTGCAGGGAGGGAGTTTAGCATGTACTGTCCTCAATGAATACCAAGTGAAACAAGCAGGGAAGGCCATCTTACAGTCAGTCTGCCATAGAGAGATTAGATGCTGTATTGTGCTGTATATGAATTATATTCATGAAGAAATAATGCCCAAATCAACAAATGACTGAAATTATTAATTGTTTCTATGAAAAGTGATATTTTGTTCTTTTCTAAAGAGAATTGACAGGTGTAACATGATCATTTGAGTATAAAGTACAATTTCTGAGGAATATTACAGTTAAATACATTTTCTCTTTCCAATGTCTACAACTGAGATCTTTGACCAGGCACTGAGAATGTGTAAGTATTGCCTTCGCTCTGGCAATACATCTGGCAATAATAACCAACCCAGTCTCTGAACCGAGTGCACTCTGCCTAACAACAGTGACCCTCCATGACCCTGGCGTTACCCTGGTGTTCTCCTTAGAGTCGTAATGACCGCCGGGGCCCATCTCCCCGTTGACCCGAAGCACATCGAGAGGTGAGTTACAGCACCTGGCCCAGTGGCCTAATGCACAGAGCCCGAACACAAAGACATCAGTCTAGCTGGGTCTGGGGCGGACTAATGTTGCAGACATAGGAAAATGACAGGCAATATTACCTTTCAGCACCAATCGTCTGAGCCTGGTGAATGAATAAGCAGAGAGATCCGATTAGCCTGATTACTTCATCATTAGAGAGAGAGAGAGAGAGAGAGAGAGAGAGAGAGAGAGAGAGAGAGAGAGAGAGAGAGAGAGAGAGAGAGAGAGAGAGAGAGAGAGAGAGAGAGAGAGAGAGAGAGAGAGAGAGAGAGAGAGAGAGAGAGAGAGAGAGAGAGAGAGAGAGAGAGAGAGAGAGAGAGAGAGAGATTCATTTCACAGGCTGATTGCACTGCACTGCAGCCTCTCTCGTTTGTAGAAGGGGCTAATCAATGGATAGATTATTCAATTGATATGAGAGCCAGGGAGAGGTGAGTGACACTGAGTGGTAATGCAGTGGGCTCGCCTGACAGTGCTGTGAACCAATGTCCCAGCCTGTCCATTATTTATGTTTGTTTAGTAATGTAGTTTAGTACTGGATGTCCATGTTGGTAAGAGAGTCCTGTTCTTTATTCCACTCTGCCTACAATAGGCCTACTCTTTGAGGGTTAGGCTTCCAGAACTTGTCTGGTTATGTTTTTTATTTGGGTTTATGTCTTTTTTTACTCATAGATAACCAAATTGAGAAAGCATTGATTGAGTTTTTGACCGCCACATTTTCCTGAAAGATCTCAGAGCAGATAATGCAAAAAACTGCATGTTCTTGGAAACATTCCCACGGTCACCTGAGAAACATTCCCACGGCCACCAATTAACAGCTAACCAGTAAACTCAATATGAGCAAATTACTGATAACCACCCATGCTACCCTTGCCATGTACAGTCGTGGTCAAAAGTTTTGAGAATGACAGTATTGGTCTTCACAAAGTTCGCTTCTTCAGTGTTATGAGATATTTTTGTCAGATGTTACTATGGTATACTGAAGTATAATTACAAGCATTCCATAAGTGTCAAAGGCTTTTATTGACAATTACATGAAGTTTATGCAAAGAGTCAATATTTGCAGTGTTGACACTTCTTTTTCAAGACTTCTGCAATCCGCCCTGGCATGCTGTCAATTAACTTCTGGGCCACATCCTGACTGATGGCAGCCCATTCTTGCATAATCAATGCTTGGAGTTTGTCAGAATTTGTGGGTTTTGGTTTGTCCACCCACCTCTTGAGGATCGACCACAAGTTCTCAATGATTAAGGTCTGGGGAGTTTCCTGGCCATGGACCCAAAATGTCGATGTTTTGTTCCCCAAGCCACTTAGTTATCACTTTCGCTTTATGGCAAGGTGCTCCATCATGCTGGAAAAGGCATTGGTCATCACCAAACTGTTCTTGGATAGTTGGGAGAAGTTGCTGTCGGAGGATGTGTTGGTAGCCGGCCGCGACCGGGAGACCCATGGGGCGGCGCACAATTGGTCCAGCGTCGTCCAGGGTAGGGGAGGGAATGGCCGGCAGGGATGTAGCTCAGTTGGTAGAGCATGGCGTTTGCAACGCCAGGGTTGTGGGTTCGATTCCCACGGGGGGCCAGTATGAAAAAAATAAAGAATAATAAAAAAAGAATAATGTATGCACTCACTAACTGTAAGTCGCTCTGGATAAGAGCGTCTGCTAAATGACTAAAATGTAAATGTAATGTAATGTACCATTCTTTATTCATGGCTGTGTTCTTAGGCAACATTGTGAGTGAGCTCACTCCCTTGGCTGAGAAGCAACCCCACACATGAATGGTCTCAGGATGCTTTACTGTTGGTATGACACAGGACTGATGGTAGCGCTCACCTTGTCTTCTCCGGACAAGGTGTTTTCCAGATGCCCCAAACAATCGGAAAGGCGATTCATCAGAGAAAATGACTTTACCCCAGTCCTCAGCAGTCCAATCCCTGTACCTTTTGCAGAATATCTGTCTCTCCCTGATGTTTTTCCTGGAGAGAAGAGGCTTCTTTGCTGCCCTCCTTGACACCATGCCATCCTCCAAAAGTATTCGCCTCACTGTGCGTGCAGATGCACTCACACCTGCCTGCTGCCATTCCTGAGCAAGCTCTGCACTTGTGGTGCCCCGATCCCGCAGCTGAATCAACTTTAGGAGACGGTCCTGGCGCTTGCTGGACTTTCTTGGGGGCCCTGACGCCTTCTTCACAACAATTGAACCTCTCTCCTTGAAGTTCTTGATGATCCGATAAATGGTTGATTTAGGTGCAATCTTAGTAGCAGCAATATCCTTGCCTGTGAAGCCCTTTTTGTGCAAAGCAATGATGACGGCATGTGTTTCCTTGCAGGTAACCATGGTTAACAGAGGAAGAACAATGATTTCAAGCACCACCCTCCTTTTAAAGCTTCCAGTCTGTTATTCTAACTCAATCAGCATGACAGAGTGATCTCCAGCCTTGTCCTTGTCAAACGAGAGAATCACTAACATGATGTCAGCTGGTCCTTTTGTGGCGGGGCTGAAATGCAGTGGAAATGTTTTTGGGGGATTAAGTTCATTTTCATGGCAAAGAGGGACTTTGCAATTAATTGCAATTCATCTGATCACTCTTCATGACATTCTGGAGTATATGCAAATTGCCATCATCAAAACTGAGGCAGCAGACTTTGTGAAAATTAGTATTTGTGTCATTCTCAAAACTTTTGACCACGACTGTACAGTCACTCTTTTAAAGTTCAACCTTCCAGCAAACCAAATTACAGGAGTCCTAGAATTGTAAGAATTTGAAAATTGTCTTGGTAGTGGTCTTCTGTAGCTCAGTTGGTAGAGCATGGCGCTTGCACCGCCAGGGTTGTGGGTTTGATTCCTGGTAGAGATGTGCACGGTTATTCAAATATCCTAACGGACGTCAGTGTTAAAAATTATAGGCCTATTTTAACACTAGAAAGGCTTTAAGTTCAATTAAAATATAATGTGAAATTGTTACATAAAATGATATACCATGATATTTCAAATGATTATTTTTATAATACAACAAACTTTTCTATGTAGTTTTTATAACATGCACTCCATAAAAAGACCAGTAGCCTACCAGTAACATTGACATGTGTAGCTTGTTGTTTATGTTGGCCAATCAAAGCGGTAAAGAGGCTAATGTGTAGCAAGTGGAGTAAGAGTTCACCAACGCAAGATGGAATAAAATTACATTAGCAAAATGAGAAGGAGTAGGCTACAATGAGCAACGAACAGGAAGGCTGTTGTTTTATCTGAATGGGGTTGGGGAGAAAGCTCAGCATGTAGCCTCAATTAGCCTAGCTAGCTACAAGACAGGCAGTGTTATATGGGATGATAAATAACATGTGGCTGCTACAAGTTAGCTAGTCTTGGCTCTAGCCGAGTTGCTCTGGCTACTGCGCTTCTCTCTCTCCCTCCATCTGCTCCCTAGCTCCCATCTCACACACACCGGCCCCTCTGCAGGTGGAGCAATATAACACCAGCCTCTCTCCCACGCACAGCAGTGCTCAGGATAAAACATGTACGTTTAAAAAACCACGTATTTCGATAAATCCGGATATCCAACAAAAACGTATGATACTATTTGAATAGTGAAATTATTTCAAACCCCCATCCCTAATTCCCTGAACCACCCATACGTAAAAATGTATGCATGCATGACTGTATAAAAAGTGTCTGCTAAATAGCATATATTAGCGCCTGGAGTCTGGTGTAGTAGTTAGCACTCTGGACCACATATACCCCTGGCGAAGGCGCCGACGTGGGTACGAATCCCATCTCAGCCCTTTCTCTCTGTCTCCCCTCTACATTCCGACTATGACTGTCCATACAACTATTAAGAAAAATAATAAAAACAATATATTGAACATTGTCTTGATAGATATTAACGAGGCAAACATGATGAAGTGAACTTGAATACTCTCAAACTGTTGCACCCCCCTTCCCTATGTTCTCGTCCACTGTATGTTATTAGAGAGTCTGGACACATTCTCCATCCTGTTGTCACCGCTGAAGACAGCCCCCCACCACCCCATCCCTCCATGCCTCTTTCACTGCAAAGGACATGCGATGACAGAGGAGTCAGCGCGGGTCACAGTGATCCTCTCCTTCATTCCCATTGACCTGGGAGAGAGACGGTGCATTCTTTCCCCCCTTCCTCCTCACCCTCCCATCCACCCCTCCACAGGGCCCAGCTTTCTCAGGATCCAAATTCCTGCCCATCACAGCTCCCACAGTCCGGCCACACAGGCGTCCAATTACATAGCCCCTGCTGGGAGATGGGACAGGGACAGCTCTCCCCCTCTCTCTATCCCTCTCTTTCCCTCTCTTCCTGGCCTGTCAAAGCTGCCGTTGATCCTCCTCAAAGACATCGATTGTGCATTTCATCTAGGATTTACCACCGCTGTTCCCTCATAATCCACCCTTGTTGTTTCCTTTATCTCCACAGGTCCCTATTCAAATCTGTGGCACGCACTAATGCTTACTGCAATAATCAATGTACATGGGCAAGTCCAGCGGAAGGTCAACCTGAGAAAAAGGAAGTTTGCCATTTCAATGAAACCAAGTTCCTAATTATCCTTAAGGTACTGTATATATTTTGTTGTGCAGACTTCATTTTACCAGTGTACAGTATGTAGGAAATTGCATACTTTTTTTTGTTGTTGAATATTTTATACAATATTAAAATATGTGTAATACAAAATAATCTCAGATTTGTGTCTACATTCAACCTCCCGAGTGGCGCAGTGGTCTAAGGCACTGCATCACAGTGCTAGCTGTGCCACTAGATCCTGTTTCGAATCCAGGTTTGTAGCCGGCCGCGAACGGGAGACCCATGGGGCGGCGCACAATTGTCCCAGTGTCGTCCAGGGTAGGGGAGGGAATGGCCGACAGGGATGTAGAGCATGGCGTTTGCAACGCCAGGGTTGTCGGGTCGTTTCCCACGGGGGGTCAGTATGAAAAATAAAATTTAAAATTATGTATGTACTCACTAACTGTAAGTCGCTCTGGATAAGAGCGTCTGCTAAATGACTAAAATGTAAAATGTAAATGTTAGGCTAGTGGTCATGTTGATATATAAAGGAGGAAATATACTGTATTGCCTATGGGCAATTCCACGATAATGGATTTACGCTCAGATTTTTCACTTTAAAATGTTACCAAACAAAAACCATTGATTTCAAAGTTTAACACACCATACAACTCCATGCACATGGACTAATTTGAACAATTTCCACTGAACATTTTACATAAACACAGTTATTGGAAGAACTGTGCAGATGCAAAGTTTGGTAACATCATTTCGGGGAAATCTCCTTCAGTTTATGTGACCAAGTTTTCCAAAAACGGTGTTAAATATCTGCTCTGAATTTAGGTTCAAATATGTCTGCAGAAAGAATGGGGTGTCAACTATGATACTAACTTTGAAACTGACTTTGAAAAATATAAATTTTGGTTACTGAACTACAAGTAAGTGAAGTGGATTTACACCCAGTAACAGAATTATGGTAACAGAATTACATCATCGGTCCCTGATCTGTACTATACAGAAATGCATAATTATGGACATTTATTTCATTTTTTTCTTGGTGATGTATCCTGAATAGGTACACAAAGGTAGACATATGCAATATCCTTCTTTGCATATTTGGGTATTATTCTACACACTGGTTATTATTCTAATGTGCTCGGCCCCCAAACAAGACCACATTTGGTTGGTCTGGACCAGACCAAATCTGAACCAATCATAGACGTCTACTTTTCACAAATTTGGACACCACAGTAGAGCACAGTAGAGAACAGTAGAGGACAGTACAGTATAGTATAGTATTGTAGATATGTTCAGTACAGTAGAGTACAGTACAATACAGTACTTTTTATTTACTTTTCTGTACTGTCCTGTGCTGTCCAAACTTGTTAAACATAGACATCTACGATTGGTTCAGATTTGGTCAGGCCAGGGTGGACAAATTTCAACTACTTTTCAACATCCATTGTAGGCAATTAAATTGCAGTAATTCGATTTGGTAACAGAATTACAAGTTTCAATAACTTTAATAATTCATAAACAATTTTGATATCAGTAAAAACACTATAAATGATTGATAGGTCTACCTTTACTTGTTACTTCTGTGAACTTTATCCTATCTCCTCATGAGGGAGAGAAATTAGAAAATATCTTAAAGATATGTGGGTTTGTAACGGAATTACAAGGCACAAGGCAATGTTTCGTAAATTATTTCTCCAAAACTAAATATAAGTGTTGATAATAGTTGGCAGGGGTCTTTAATTCAACAATATTGTGTTTTGATGTATTCCTATAGCTATTAAGAATTTTTCTGGTAGATGTTTCTAAGACCCCTTTTCCATGTATTTGACCAGAAATTAAAGCCTTTGCTTTTCCTAATTTATAGATTGGAAAATGGTTGAAAAATGTCTTAGCCTTAGTTTGTCTGCATAATAAGCGTTTATCTTGGCCAAAGGCTGAGCAACCAATGCACTAACTGTAAGTCGCTCTGGATAAGAGCGTCTGCTAAATGATTAAAATGTAAATGTACTATCTACGGGGTGCCAATGATTTATCTTTATTTTCTAAATTTAAATTGTAAATGTATGTGAAATCAATAAATAAAATCCAATAACAAGGTGTTGTGACCAAATGTTTTAGTTTTTTAAATTTCTACTTATTTTAGAATTATTTAAGAAAAGTGCAATGGTACCAATATATTTTGCCGCAACTGTATATTTGAATATTTGAATAATTTGTCAATATGATGGTGTTTAGTTTAAATTGAATTCTTCATATGATTATGAATATGACATTTTCATTTTTTATGTACATTTGATATTGGAATAACTGTCTTGAAATAATGTGGCCTCCAAAGCTGTCACTTTAATACCAAAAGTAGTTCTAATTGGATATCACATTAAAACCATTTGGAGAACAATACCTTTACATTTACATTTACATTTTAGTCATTTAGCAGACGCACTTATCCGGAGCGACTTTACAGTTAGTGCATAATTTTTTTTTTCATACATTGTTTAGATAATTAATCTAAAGAGCATAATCTTCACAAAAGCCTAACAAAATTATTATGAAAATGTGAATATCTCATAAATATTTCTGCTCTTCATGAGATGTAATTCTAGTTGTGGCACCTATGTTGATATTTATTTGTTGAAATATACAGTAAATCCATCTTCCCCCAGCAGATCATCATAGCTCATATTGGAGAAAACGACAGGTATTCTCAGATTGCATTTTTTGGCACTGTGCCAGAAGAGGGGAGGGATCTACATGGTAGTTGGGTCATCTTGTTGCCTGGTAACAAGCCTCGGATTGACAAAGGAATACCAATTTAGGGCTACTTTCCCAAGAAATCAATATGACAGGCCTGATGTGATGATTTGAGATTAGCGGTGGAAAAAAGCCAGTGTGGTTGGCAGGGGTTGTTTCATTACAGTGGAAGAGAAGATTGCATCTGAAACATATTGAGTATAAACTTCAGCTATAGCTAGCATCTGAAACCTGACATTTCATACCCATTGCCAGTATAATCTTAGTACTTTCTATATATTAACGTCGATGCAAAAACATAAACATAGTAAAAAGCTACACTACCGGTGAAAGGTTTTAGAACACCTACTCATTCAAGGGTTTTTCTTCAGTTTTACTATTTTCTACATTATAGAATAATAGTGAATACATCTAAACTATGAAATAACACATGTGGAATCATGTAGTAACCAAATAAGTGTTAAACAAATCAAAATATATTTTATATTTGATTCTTCAAATAGCCCCCCTTTGCTTTAATGACAGCTTTGCACACTCTTGGCATTCTCTCAACCAGCTTCACCTGGACTGCTTTTCCAACAGTCTTGAAGGAGTTCCCACATATGCTGAGCACTTGTTGGCTGCTTTTCCTTCACTCTGCGGTCTGACTCATCCCAAACCATCTCAATTGGGTTGAGGTCGGGTGATTGTGGAGGCCAGGTCATCTGATGCAGCACTCCATCACTCTCCTTCTTGGTAAAATAGCCCTTACACAGCCAAATGATAGTCCTACTAAGCCCAAACCAGATGGGATGGCGTATCGCTGCAGAATGCTGTAGTAGCCATGCTGGTTAAGAGTGCCTTGAATTCTAAATAAATGTATATTACATTTTACATATTTAGCAGGCGCTCTTATCCAGAGCGAATTACAGTTATTGACTGCATACATTATTTAATTTTTTTCATACCGTGGGAATCAAACCCACAACCCTGGCGTTGCAAACGCCATGCTCTACCAACTGAGCTACATCCCTGCCGGCCATTCCCTCCCCTACCCTGGACAACGCTGGGCCAATTGTGCGCCTCCCAATGGGTCTCCCGGTCGCGGCCGGCTACGACAGAGCCTGGATTCGAACCAGGATCTCTAGTGGCACAGCTAGCACTGCGATGCAGTGCCTTAGACCACTGCGTCACTCGGGAGGTCCCTAAAATCACAGACAGTGTCACCAGCGAAGCACCCCCACACCATAACACCTCCTCCTCCATGCTTTACGGTGGGAACTACACATGCAGAGATCATCCGTTCACCCACACCGCGTCTCACAAAGACACAGCGGTTGGAACCAAAAATCTTCAATTTGGACTCCAGACCGAAGGACACATTTCCACCGGTCTAATGTCCATTGCTCGTGTTTCTTGGCCCAAGCAGGTCTCTTCTTCTTATTGGTGTCCTTTAGTAGTGGTTTCTTTGCAGCAATTCGACCATGAAGGCCTGATTCACACAGTCCCTTCTGAACAGTTGATATTGAGATGTCTCTGTGACTTGAAATCTGTGAAGCATTTATTTGGGCTGCAATTTCTGAGGCTGGTAACTCTAGTGAACTTATCCTCTGCAGCAGAGGTAATTCTGGGTCTTCCATTCCTGTGGCGGTCCTCATGAGAGCCAGTTTCATCATAGCGCTTGATGGTTTTTGCGGCTGCACTTGAAGAAACTTTCAAAGTTCTTGAAATGTTCTGTGTTGACTGACCTTCAAGTCTTAAAGTAATGATGGACAGTCGTTTCTCTTTGCTTATTTGAGCTGTTCTTGCCATAATATGGACTTTTACCGAAAAGGGCCACCTTCTGTATACCCCCCTACCTTGTCACAACACAACTGATTGGCTCAAACGCATTAAGAAGGAAAGACATTCCACAAATTAAATTTTAAGAAGGCACACCTGTTAATTGAAATGCATTCCTGGTGACTACCTCATGAAGCTGGTTTAGAGAATTCCAAGAGTGTGCAAAGCTGTCATCAAGGCAAAAGGTGGCTGTTTGAAGAATCTGAAATATAAAATATATTTGGATTTGTGTAACTCTTTTTTGGTTACTACATGATTCCATATGTGTTTTTTCATAGTTTTGATGTCTTCACTATTATTCTACAATGTAGAAAATAGTAAAAATAAAGAAAAACCCTTGAATGAGTAGGTATTCTAAAACGTTTGACCGGTAGTGTATACAAACATGTATTCCAGTGTGAAACTGGACAACATGTGGGCAATTCCAGCATTATAGGTATGACATTTGCACACAAAACCAAAAACTAAAAGTCACAGAAGTTAGACAAACAAAACATGAATTACACGTTTGATGTGTCTTTCTACAGTACTCCTGATAAGAAACTGAATATATTAGCAAAGGTCTGTGTAAGTCCTACATTATTACTTTGGAGAGGAAAAACGACCGTTATGGATGTGACCGAGTCTGAAATAGACCTTCAAATCTATATTTGTTGTCTAATTTCTTGATCAAAATCTATCATCAAACATTTGTTGTCATTTGGAAAGTTTTTAAAATGTCAACAGAAACCATAGAACAACATAATTACAGGTACAGTTGAAGTCGGATGTTTACATACACTTAGGTTGGAGTCATTAAAACTTGTTTTTCAACCACTCCACAAATGTATTGTTAACAAACCATAGTTTTTGCAAGTCGGTTAGGACATCTACCTTGTGTATTACACAAGTAATTTTTCCAACAATTGTTTACAGACAGATTATTTCACTTAGAATTCACTGTTTCACAATTCCAGTGGGTCAGAAGTTTACATACACTAAGTGTACTGTGCCTTTAAACAGCTTGGAAAATTCCAGAAAATTATGTCATGGCTTTAGAAGCTTCTGATAGGCTAATTGACATCATTTGAGTCAATTGGAGGTGTACCTGTGGATGTATTTCAAGGCCTACCATCAAACTCAGTGCCTCTTTGCTTGACATCATGGGAAAATCAAAAGAAATCAGCCAAGACCTCAGAAAAAAAATTGTAGACCTCCACAAGTCTGGTTCATCCTTGGGAGCAATTTCCAAATGCCTGAAGGTACCACGTTCATCTGTACAAACAATAGTACGCAAGTATAAACACCTTGGGACCATGCGGCCTTCATACCACTCAGGAAGGAGACCCGTTCTGTCTCCTAGAGATGAACGTACTTTGGTGTGAAAAGTGCAAATCAATCCCAGAACAACAGCAAACGACATTGTGAAGATGCTGGAGGAAACAGGTATAAATGTATCTATATCCACAGTAAAACGAGTCCTATACCGACATAACCTGAAAGGCCGCTCAGCAAGGACGAAGCCTCTGCTCCAAAACCGCCATAAAAAATCTAGACTACGGTTTGCAACTGCACATGGGGACAAAGATTGTACTTTTTGGAGAAATGTCCTCTGGTCTGATGAAACAAAAATAGAACTGTTTGGCCATAATGACCATCGTTTTGTTTGGAGGGAATAGGGGGTTGCTTGCAAGCCGAAGAACACCATCCCAACCGTGAAGCACAGGGGTGGCAGCATCATGCTGTGGGGGTGCTTTGCTGCAGGAGGCACTGGTGCACTTCACAAAATAGATGGCCTCATGAGGAAGGAAAATTATGTGGATATATTGAAGCAACATCTCAAGACATCAGTCAGGAAGTTAAAGCTTGGTCGCAAATGGGTCTTCCAAATGGACAATGACCCCAAGCATAGTTCCAAAGTTGTGGCAAAATAGCTTAAGGACAACAAAGTCAAGGTATTGGAGTAGCCATCACAAAGCCCTGACCTCAATCCTATAGAACATTTGTGGGCAGAACTGAAAAAGCATGTGCGAGCAAGGCGGCCTACAAACCTGACTCAGTTACACCTGCTCTGTCAGGAGGAATGGGCCAAAATACACCCAACTTATTGTGGGAAGCTTGTGGAAGGCTACCCGAAACGTTTGACCCAAGTTAAACAATTTAAAGGCAATGCTACCAAATACTAATTGAGTATATGTAAACTTCTGACCCACTGGGAATGTGATGAAAGAAACAAAAGCTGAAATAAATCATTCTCTCTACTATTATTCTGACATTTCACATTCTTACAATAAAGTGGTGATCCTAACTGACCTAAGACAGGGAATTTTTAATATGATTAAATGTCAGGAATTGTGAAAGACTGAGTTTAAATGTATTTGGCTAAGGTGTATGTAAACGTCCGACTTCAACTGTATCTTGAATATTACATATAGGGGCATTTCCATGTAAAAGGACCTATGATCACCAATGTGAAGTTTATAGGAGCATGTCAAATAGGATGTCAAATGAAAGCTAATAGTCTATTTTTTTAAATAAATAGGCTGTGCAACCAAGTACTAGCTCCGGGGTGCCAATAATGTTGTCCATGCCATTTCTCTTTATTTTCTAAATTAAAATGTTAAACTTAAGTTCACGAAAATAACATTGGTTCTGCAATGTTAGAAAGCAAACCTCATATTTCTTCTGTCAAATTTTTACCAATACAGTGGGGTAAAAAAGTATTTAGTCAGCCACCAATTGTGCAAGTTCTCCCACTTAAAAATATGAGAGAGGCCTGTAATTTTCATCATAGGTATACGTCAACTATGACAGACAAAATGAGAAGAAAAAAAATCCAGAAAATCACATTGTAGGATTTTTAATGAATTTATTTGCAAATTATGGTGGAAAATAAGTATTTGGTCAATAACAAAAGTTTCTCAATACTTTGTTATATACCCTTTGTTGGCAATGACACAGGTCAAACGTTTTCTGTAAGTCTTCACAAGGTTTTCACACTGTTGCTGGTATTTTGGCCCATTCCTCCATGCAGATCTCCTCTAGAGCAGTGATGTTTTGGGGCTGTCGTTGGGCAACACGGACTTTCAACTCCCTCCAAAGATTTTCTATGGGGTTGAGATCTGGAGACTGGCTAGGCCACTCCAGGACCTTGAAATGCTTCTTACGAAGCCACTCCTTCGTTGCCCGGGCGGTGTTCTTTGGGATCATTGTCATGCTGAAAGACCCAGCCTCGTTTCATCTTCAATGCCCTTGCTGATGGAAGGACGTTTTCACTCAAAATCTCACGATACATGGCCCCATTCATTCTTTCCTTTACACGGATCAGTCGTCCTGGTCCCTTTGCAGAAATACAGCCCAAAGCGTGATGTTTCCACCCCCATGCTTCACAGTAGGTATGGTGTTCTTTGGATGCAACTCAGCATTCTTTGTCCTCCAAACACGACGAGTTGAGTTTTTACCAAAAAGTTCTATTTTGTTTTCATCTGACCATATGACATTCTCCCAATCCTCTTCTGGATCATCCAAATGCACTCTAGCAAACTTCAGACGGGCCTGGACATGTACTGGCTTAAGCAGGGGGACACGTCTGGCACTGCAGGATTTGAGTCCCTGGCGGCGTAGTGTGTTACTGATGGTAGGCTTTGTTACTTTGGTCCCAGCTCTCTGCAGGTCATTCACTAGGTCCCCCCGTGTGGTTCTGGGATTTTTGCTCACCGTTCTTGTGATCATTTTGACCCCACGGGGTGAGATCTTGCGTGGAGCCCCTGATCGAGGGAGATTATCAGTGGTCTTGTATGTCTTCCATTTCCTAATAATTGCTCCCACAGTTGCTTTCTTCAAACCAAGCTGCTTACCTATTGCAGATTCAGTCTTCCCAGCCTGGTGCAGGTCTACAATTTTGTTTCTGGTGTCCTTTGACAGCTCTTTGGTCTTGGCCATAGTGGAGTTTGGAGTTTGACTGTTTGAGGTTGTGGACAGGTGTCTTTTATACTGATAACAAGTTCAAACAGGTGCCATTAATACAGGTAACGAGTGGAGGACAGAGGAGCCTCTTAAAGAAGAAGTTACAGGTCTGTGAGAGCCAGAAATATTGCTTGTTTGTAGGTGACCAAATACTTATTTTCCACCATAATTTGCAAATAAATTTATTAAAAATCCTACAATGTGATTTCCTGGGAAAAAAAATCTCAATTTGTCTGTCATAGTTGACGTGTACCTATGATGGAAATTACAGGCCTCTCTCATCTTTTTAAGTGGGAGAACTTGCACAATTGGTGGCTGACTAAATACTTTTTTTCCCCACTTTCCGTCTAAAATGGGAGCTTGTACAACTGTCCATCTAATTCAAAAGTTGAATACGAAATAAACTAGAAAGAGAGATTCAATTCAATTGTAGGCCAAATGTTTTAGATTGAACACACATGAAAATACACTCAGAAGCAGATTTTTGGTTGTGCAAAATTACAATAGTATTCTATAATAAATAAGCCATGCTTTTTCATTGGTCATTAGCACATCTTAAAACTAATTTCAAGCTGCAATGTCCTTGTTAACGACCAATTAATGTATTTCATGTTCACATGGACACTGAGCACATTGTGTGTGATTTGCAAACAGATGCGTCATGGCTGCTTCATGGTATGATCAAGTTTTCTTGATCATATATAGGCCTAGGGGAGAGTGGGGTAAGTTGAGCTATATTTTACGTCAAGCATCACTACATCAAGGGAAATATATTATTATTTTTAACAAAGATATATACATATATTTCAGGATGTTGTGTATCCCTGGAAATAATCAGAATTTGTGCAAATATAACCGTTTTGAAAACATAGCTTTCTGCTGCTCTAATAGACTTCTTCCCTTCTCTCACTTCCTTGGCTGCTCTCAAGAACCTCAAGGGTGGTTAGACCCCAGCTTGTTTTACGTTTGTATACACGGCATGATGATGTCTGCTCTGTAACATAAAAAAAAATAATGTTTATATGCATGACACATTGCAAAAATACAACTGAAAAAATGTAATAAAACTGACAGAATGTAATCAGAATTAATGTGGGGTATGGTAGCCATTTGTTCAACTTACCCCATGGCCATTGGTTCAACTTATCCCAAGGCAAACATTTTGACTATATTACCCCACACAGCTACAAGAATGTACTTTCATGCCAAGTTTAGGACCTCCTATTGTAGCTTATAGAGATAGAGAGCACAACTTATGTATAAAACATTCTTAAATTGATCTACTTTGGTTTAGACACAAGCATCATGAAACCGTTTTTTGGACCTAACTTGCTTACTACTTTTTCCATGTGGTTTCTTCCTTCACAGACTCCATGAAATGATTACCTCTTCCTAAATGTTTGGTCACATGATTCATTTTGTGTATGGTTTCCTAGAAACCAGTGGTGGCTCAACTAACCCTTTAGCTCCACTTACCCCACTCTCCCCTACACAGTAATCAGATAAGGTGTGTATGTTTGTGTGCATTCCCGCGCGCATTTTCCCTTTGGTGTGCCGTCTTCCATTGCATTAACGACCGCAATAACTTATTCAAACAAATTTCGACAATTTACGGATGGGGATTGGGATTCTAATGAGAAAGCAAAATACAAAGGAGGAAATGAAACACTGGCTGCCCACACAAATAGCTATAATAACCATATCTACATCAGGGCTGTAATAACTTCTACTGCATCGCTTATCAGAAGAAAAAAAAGAAAAAGAAAAAAAAAACATCTATCTGGAGTGACTCTAAATTAATATCGCATTACGGTTTCGAATAATCATTTTTTGGTCTCATTTCAAAAAGAGAAAGGAATTACACACTAATTAAATATTTTAAGCAGGGATATTGCCAGTGCAATATCAGCAAATCTGGTCATTGGCTGATAGGAAGTGAGATGTTATTGAGGATGTTACCTATCAATCAGTGATTATGGCTGGAAGGGTGATCTTTTCTTCGGTATGTTCTATGTTTCAATGGGTTTTTTTGTCTCTGTGTGAAGTTCCCTTAACCTCAAACCTATATATTCCAATTGCAGTGGTGTAAAGTACTTAAGTAAAACTACTTTAAAGTACTACTTAAGTAGTTTTTTGAGTATCTGTACTTTACTTTACTATATATTTTGGACAACTTTTACTTCAATATATTCATAAAGCAAATAATGT